>NC_072793.1:15192500-15492500 GCF_028583425.1 Eublepharis macularius | reverse complement strand
GGTCTTTGTTAAATTCGTCGGGATGCCGTTCAATAGGAACAACTCCGGCTTAAAAGGTATTGGTATCTGTAAAATTGTATGGAGTACTGTGTCATTATCCAAAATCTACGTACAACTTTACAAGTCCACCACATATGATAAAAAGTTCCTGTACATTTCCCACATTTTCAGCATTTCCTTGGAGTATTTTTGTACATTTTAGCCATGTCAGTCTTCCATCTGTAATATGGGGACAACTGTATTCACCTACCGTACTGTCATCTCCAAAACTTTTAGTAATAGTCTCCCTAACGTGGTATGTCTGCCTGCACCATGGCTTCTAAACTGCCAACAAGGTTTCCAAATGTGTTTTTCAGGACTCACATTTGTCCCAGTTTAAAAAAATTACGCTGGTGTGTTTTCCCAGAGCCAAATTTAATAAAAGAGTATTTTTATAATATTATCCATATGCATACGCCCACTTATGAAAGAAGAGGGAAAAATGAGGATTGTGAAACAGACTTCAGGGAGAGGAGAAAACAGACAATTTTATTGGATTTGAAGTTGGCCTTGTAAGCCAAGACACTTCTGTTACTGAGACAAATTTGATAAGAGATATTTTTTTCTCCTTTTAAACTTCTCCAGACTTCCTCCTCCCAACTTTTTTTTTGGGGCCTGGATATTTTATTCAACATATTCTCATTATCAGAACATTCTTTTTCTTGGCCAGTTTCTCTTCAAGAAGTAATTAATGGCCCTTAATCCACACTGAATATTATACACCAGTTGATGAAAGGACATAAAGTGCCCTGCTATCTATTAGCATTTCTTAACCGCACTTCTTTACAGAAGTGGAATATTGATTACAGAGACCACACCCACCCACACCCACACACACACACACACACACACACACACACACACACACACTCTCTCTCTCTCTCTCTCTCTCTCTCTCTCTCTCTCTCTCTCTCTCTCTCTCATGCACGCAGCTCAGGCAAGCCCGATCTGGTCAGATATTGGAAGCTAAGCAGAGTTGGCCTTGGTTAGTAATTGGATGAGAGACCTCCAAAGCAGATGATGGTTGCAGAAGCAGGCAACGGCAAACCACCTCTGTTAGTCTCTTGCCTGGAAAACCCCAACAGGGTTCTCCATAAGTTGGCTACAATTTGATGGTACTGTCTACCAACATATAATTTGTCACAATCAGGGCTCATTTCGAGGGGGAATGCACAGAAACGCAGTTCCGGCAGTTCCCCAAAAAGGTCACATGTCAGGCGGCCCCGCCCACCTGATTCTCGGCCATTTGGGCCCGTTTCATCCTGGATTGGGGCTGAAACGGTCCAGATCAGGCCTCTGATGGGTGGTACATCACTGTCCCACTCAGCAGCAGCCTGATCCTGACCATTTTGGGCCCCTTTTTGGCCATTTTCAGCCCCTTTTTGCCATTTTGGGCCCAATTTCGGCCCTGAATGTCCAGGATTGGGTCCAAAACAGCCAGGATAGATGATGTCAGGGGGCGTGGCATATGCAAATCAGTAATGCCAATGACACATTCTGGTGGTGTCAGGGGGAGTGGCATATGCTAATGAGTTATGCTAATGAGTTCCTCCAGCTCTTTTTCTACAAAATGACCCCTGGTCACCATAAGCCTACTGAAAGCAATAATAGTAATACTTATAAATGCATAGTGCCTTTAAGTAAGTTTATAAGAAGTTTATGGCAAAGGTGCTATATACATTGCAGATCTCCCAGACCACAACTCAGTTACTCAGCTTCTTCACTATACTACCTAAAATTGTTGGGAAATGTATCTTCTTCACAAAGTAAATGTAACACCATAAAGCCTTATAAAGAAGATGATAACTTGTATGAGCTTCAAGTAATAAGATGTAAAAGAGGGTAAGGTTCCTTTAATAGCGTAGCTGCAGGTTTTTTGTGAAAAAAATGAAACCCCTTCTTTTGCAGGATCTTTGAGGTAGTAGAGCCCTATTCTCTTTTGCTCTGGTAGTCTAGGATAATAATTGTGTAAAGCAATTTTAACATTGCATGTGTGTAAATATATAGCTACTCCTGCAACTAAACATTATTTGTTTAATTTTTGTTGTTTCTAACAGCAATAACTTTTTAGTCTTATTGCTGTTTTTAATGTATATTGAACAGCAATAACTTTTTTTTGAGATCAAGTTTGGTGTAGTGGTTAAGAGCATCAGGACTCTAATCTGGAGAGCCGGGTTTGATTCCCCACTCCTCCTCTTGAAGCCAGCTGGGTGACTTTGGGTCAGTCATGGCTCTCTGGAGCTCTCTCAGCCCCACCTACCTCACAGGGTGATTGTTGTGGGGATACTACTAACATACTTTGTAAACCGCTCTGTGTGGATATCAAATTGTCCTAAAGGGTGGTATACTGGGCTTTTTTTCAGGGGGAACGTGGGGGAACGGAGTTCCGACACCTCCTGAAAATACTTGGCAATAGTGCTTGAAAATAATATGATTTCAAAGAATCCCATGTGTTTCTTCCTCATTTCCCTCTTGAGAGTTCCGCCACCTCTTTTCCCAGAAAAAAACCCCTGGTGCTATATAAATCTATTGTTTTTGTTGTTATTGTTGTTGTTGTTATTGCTAACTTTTTCTGTTTGAAAAACCTATTGGCTTTAAGACCTATATGAGATAAGATGGGAATTGCCTAGCGCACCAAGATGTTTCTGGGTCTGCATGTACACAGACTCCAGGTAGAATATTCAGCTTCAGAATATTCACAGGAGAAATGCTGGCAAACTCAAAACGGTACTTCCTTGCCCATACTATTTCTACCAAATAATCATCAGTAATACTTAGCATTAATAATGTAATACTTAGCGTTCAGTATTCAAAACATTTTGCAAACAATATCCTACAATTCTTACAGCAGCTAATAAAGGTAGGCCAGTATTATTCTCATATGGTATAAGGTACGGGTATAAGTTATACCCATAGAGAGTGGCTTGCCCTAGGCTGTCTAGTGAGTTTGTGACTGAAGCAATATTGGAGCCAGGGCCTGGATTATAGCTCATTCTAGGAGGGAGTGACCAAATATACCTCACAGATAGGTCACATGGCTGGTGGCCCCGGGAAGATGGCGTCCTGAGCAGGCACACCAGCGTGCCACTCCTGCTTTTATCCGGCTTTAAGATAAGTGTCTGTACTGAACTTTGTATTTTTTGATAGCTCATTCTCATAGCCACTACACTAAGCCAGCTCATACAGCCTCCTCTCCATGTATTTTATCCATGTTTACCTCAGCCTATTGACACAGTAACCAAAGTAGGTCACCTAGGGCTTTTTTTCAGGGGGAATGCGGGGGAACGGAGTTCCGGAACCTCTTGAAAATGGTCACATGGCTGGTGGCCCCGCCCCTTGATCTCCAGACAGAGGGGAGTTGAGATTTCCCTCCGTGCCGCCAAGCGGCCTAGAGGGCAATCTCAACTCCCCTCTGTCTGGAGATCAGGGGGCGGGGCCACCGGCCATGTGACCATTTTCTCTGAGGGCAACCCACTGAGTTCCACCACCTCTTTTCCCAGAAAAAAAGCCCTGAGGTCACCATTACCAAAGGATATGATTCGGAGGGTCTCAAATCACCTTTTCTTACCTTAGATGAATTATCTAAGAAAGGAAGGAGGAATACCTGCAGAAGCTCACATGAATAAATGAGGACCTTTTATGAACTACAGGAACGTATTTTACACTACTGCCTGTTCACTTATAAAGATGGTTGCCAACTCTGGATTGGGAAATTTCTGGAGTTTCAGGGGTGGGGCCTGGGGAGGGAGCTCAGTCGAGATGTGATTGCAGAGAGTCCACCCTCTGAAGTTTCCATTTTCTCCAGGGGAACTCATCTCTGTAATCTGGAGATAAACTATAATTCTGTAAGAACTCTAGGGCATATCTGGAGGTTAACAAACCTACTTATAAATTGCCTTAAGGCAGACAAGCAAGGATACTTTACAAAAAAGGGGGGGGTGCAAATACCGAAAACGTTCAAATTAGTAACATTCTATGGGGCAAGCCATTTCTGTGGACATATATGTGAGACTTGTCCACACTGTAGCCCTGGTGAAACAACGTATTCACAAGGAAATGCTCACTTGGAGGAAAGGTTTGAATCATGTCCACCAGTCCCACGCCGATCTCCATATTTTCCCCATAACTTCTGAACCTGACTGTAAGGCTCGGTTTAGATTTCAAAACCAAAGTGTGGAGGTTGGGGGGTGGGGTCGGCATGATTTCTCTTCCCCAGATGAACAAGGCAATAGAACACCTACCGGTGGACAGTAGACCATTCCATTTCCAGTGTTATTGATCCCCATGGAAGATATTTACAAGTAGACTATAGTGGATGCCCAGAAGTAAATCTGCCTGGGGGGAAAGACGGACGGTCACAGGCAAAGAAAGACGGATGGTCACAGTAGGAAGAAGAGCTACTCTTGTGGTTAGAATGTCATAAAAAACAAGAATGTATTCTCCAAGGATTTTCAAGGAAAACGTTGATGAATATGCAGAGCAAGTTGACTTGCCTGTCTCTCTTGAAGTGTCTGAATACCAGGGCTTTTTTCCTGGGAAAAGAGGTGGTGGAACTGAGAGGGTTGCCAGCACAGGGGGCAACTCTTGGCAGGAGGTGGTGCCCCTGGTACCACATGCGTGTGAGCAAATTGCACGCATGCTCCCAAGGCCAATTATGTAATTTTGGTTCAGCTGGAACAAGGAGGGAGTTTTTAAAAGTTTAGATTGCCCTCCTCGCTGGAGTGGTGCGGAGGGCAATCTCAACTTCCCTCTGTCTGGAGATCAGGGGGCGGGGCCACCAGCCATGTGACCATTTTCAAGAGGTGCCCGAACTCCGTTCCACCGCGTTCCAGCTGAAAAAAAGCCCTGCTGAATACTCCACATCATGGCAGCATGAATTTGGTGTTCAATACCAAGAAAAGCACGTTGAGTATTGCCATTATCATTTGGGGGCAAAATGGACAGAGGGGAATATAAAGTGCATTGCCAGTTATGAGCTTCTGCAATTTGATGCCGCTGAGCTGTAAATCCTTTTTGCTTTTGCTGTCTGGCTTCCATAGCTTTGTAGGGAAATAATGTTGCTTAAAACCTGGACGACGAATGAAATGAACTAATGGGGGGAATCAGAGAGAGGGAAAGGAAATCCAAATGTTTTGAGTTTGACTGTTAAGCATAGTTTCCAGCAAGAGTGCTCAGAACTTAAAATTAGACAAATGAAAGAAACATGTCTCAATGTTGTTGTTGTTTTAAAATGCAGGCAATAATGCAATTAACAGGGAATAAAGAAATACACATTGCAGATGCCGCGTATAACCCTTAGTATTCTGGAATGCATACTCCATGAAAGAAACAAAAAAACAGGAGATACTTTGCAAGGCATAAGTACAGAGGCAGAAAAGTAAGCACTGACTCATTATTGTAGTACCAAAGCATTACCCTATCTGCCCTTTCCCAAACTTTGTGCACTGATACATCTGAGGAATAAACTGTATGACCAGGGCTTTTTTTCAGCAGGAACGTGGTGGAACGGAGTTCCGGCACCTCTTGAAAATGGTCACATGGCTGGTGGCCCCGCCCCCTGATCTCCAGACAGAGGGGAGTTTAGATTGCCCTCCGCGCCACTCCAGCGAGGAGGGCAATTTAAACTTTAAAAAACTCCCCCCTTGTTCCAGCTGACCCAAAGTGACGTCATTGTGCTGTCCTGAGTTCCACCACTGAGTTCCACCACCACCTCCCTAGGAATGCTCAGCAAAACAGATATACAATTATTTCACAAACTAGGAAAGTGTGGCACTAGCTGTTTATGAAAATAAGCCTCGTGGAAAATGCACAGGCGAGATGAGAATTTTAGAGCTAATTTGTACACTTAAAATTATCATGGAAATTGTTAACAACAACGACAACAACAACATTCGATTTATATAGCGCCCTTCAGGACAACTTAACACCCACTCAAAGCGGTTTACAAAGCATGTCATTATTATCCCCATAACAAAACACCCTGTGAGGTGGGTGGGGCTGAGAGAGGTCTGAGAGAGCTGTGACTAGCCCAAGGTCACCCAGCTGGCTTCAAGTGGAGGAGTGGGGAATCAAACCCGGCTCTCCAGATTAGAGTCCCGCACTCTTAACCACTACATCAAACTGGCTCTTAAGCTTGATACAGACAACTGGGAATGTCCCTTTGATTTGCATGGATTGGATCAATCTGCAATAGGGTTGCCAAGTTTTTACCAGCCTCTGTCCTTATGTCTTTAACAGCCACTGGGTCTTCAGCAATTAGGTCAGTCCTCTTTCATGAAAATGTTATCTGTTGAACTTCTGTTAAAGGAACAGGAGCTGGTGGGGCCATTTTTTCCTAGTCAATTAGCAGCCCCATTCTATAAATATTGTTATTGCTGTTATTGGAACTCAGGTACCTTGCAGCTTTTGCAGCTGTCATTTATAACAACCTCTGAGGTAATTCCAAATTTGCATTTTCAGTCAAGGAATGTGAAAGTGGGTTAAAAGTGAAGAATCCTTCAATGATCAGGGACTCTTTCCTAGCTTCTCTTTCATTTCCAAGGTAGGCCCAAGGAAGTAGTCAGCCCTGGGCTAAGTATAAATTAATTACCCACACACACACACACACACCATGTTTATCCTTCCAGTTTAGGATTCCCAGGTGCCTGCCAGTGGCAGACAAACTCCCAGGGATTTGTCCCCTCATCTACCAATCGCTCAGCGATCGGCGGGAGAGGGCAAATTCTCGGAGCTTGCCCGCCACTGGCAGGCAGCTCAGCAGCTCCCACCTGGCACAGTGATGTCACTTCCGTAAGTGACATCACACCAGCCATGGGAGCATCCCCGCGCTCCGTTTGGGGCCAATTTAGGCCCAAACCAGCTGAAACTGAGTCATGCGGCGCACAGGAGCGCTCCCACAGTGGGCACAACAACGTGACTTATAGAAGTGATGCTGCCATGCACACGGCATGGTGACATCACTTACGGAAGTGACATCATTACCTTGCCGCCGTAGCACACGCGTGCCTGGGGCAGACAAAGGTAAGTGCCCGGTCCAAACCCTCCCAACTGGAGGCTAGAGGGACCTGGCAACCTTATTCCAGTTGGAATCATGGCCTAAAACAACACTTCCTCATCCTTCAGCTACAGGTTTATTTCAACACGATGGCAAATTAAACAGAATTATGACATCAAGGAAGAGTCTAGGGTTGCCGGACCTCCTGCCACTCAACTGGTCATCACGGTTGTGCTCCACCACTCCAAGCAGCGGCAGGGAAAAAAATAAAAATGCTGCCATCCTCTGTGCTGGTATGTCACTTCTGGATTGTGAGTAGCTCTAGGAATCACCAGAAACTTTATGGTAAAATCTGGTTATCGGTGTTAAGTATAGGCAGAGCTGGTATAAATTCAAAATCTACTGCAAGCATACTGTATTCTGGGTCAGTTTCCCCACCTCCATGTAATTTCTGGGAGAGACTGGTACTTTCCACAATCTTTTAACGTATACACCGGAGTGTGTTTTCCTCTCTTCCGACCTCCCTCCCTGAAAACCATCCTCTAGAACGCTTTCAAAAGAGATATTTAATGATTTATGTTGGCCCGCTTGTTTCATCTTTTTTTAGAAAATATAAGGAAATCTCAAGTAATATTGGATCGCTTTATTTCCTTGATAGAGCAAAAAAAACCCCCACCCACCCTATTGTTAAAAGCTGTTATTGAATAAAGATCCTGTTTGGGCGGTGGGGGGAGATACTCAAAGGAACATTTGCACAGGTAAAGGATTATAACAGAACAGAACATTTTAAAAATCTTATCTTAAAAGTCCTTCCAGTCAGTCCTGCAAACTGAAGAGGATAGTTTTGATAAACCAGGAGGAGTACGGTATATGTGTGCGTGTGCTGTCTGGTTGCAATCGACTTATGATGACCCCGGTGAGGGGCTTTCAAGGTAAGCGAGAAGCGGAGGTGGTTTGCCAGCGCCTACCACTGCAGAGTCTTACTCAGTGGTTCCCCATCCAAGCGCTGGCAAAGTATGGTCAGTTCTCTGTTACTAGTAAAGCACTTGAATGCTTATGTGGCATCCTGGGCCGTTTCCAGACAGCTTACCTGGCTCCGGAACGTTGCGCCATCTTGCGGGGAAAACGCGAAATATCACGCGAGTTTTGCGCATGACGTTGCGCAAAACTCGCACGAGAAAACGCGATATTTTGCGTTTTCCCCGCAAGATGGCGCAACGTTCCGGAGCCAGGTAAGCTGTCTGGAAACGGCCCTGGTTAGACAACTGCAGTAGCAGTAGAGTCTAGGATTCAAATCCTCTTTCTGCTATAAAGTTCACTAGGTCATCTTGGGCCCGTCATTCTTTAGATTTGCTGTGAAGGAAAAGCAGAATTACCCATCCATGCAAGCCACCTTACACTCTGTGGAGGAAAAGGGTTTGATATAAATGTGAGGAAATGCAGAACGTGTGTTACATTATTATTCCTTACCCTTTACTACACCTTCCCTCCCACTCAGACAGCAAACACGGTTCCACCGTTTTATCCTCATGAGTTAGGCAAGGTTGGCAAATAATAGTTAGCCTAAGAGCACCCAGCGAGCTTAATGGTCATGAATTAAAACACCCGTCTACCTAGTCTCATGCTGGCTCTTAATACAAGCCTGAATATGATAGTCCATTTTTATTTCTGTTGTAGAGAAGTTACTCCTGTTCTATGTACTGTTGGCAAGCTGGGCCTGCCTAAATTCTACCCGTACATCTGTTGTACCTTGCACCTAGTCACTCTAAACTTCAAATAAATTTTTGTGGGGTGGGGCACCTGAGTCTCCACCAGTCATCACCCTTGGTTGCCCCGTGGCACGGAGTGAGAGGGGGGAAGCCATTGTGCCCTCGTCTTCTCCCCATCACCTCCCCATCCCCATCTCCCCAGCCAGTTTGCTGTGGTGGTTAAGAGCAGCAGGACTCTACTCTGTAGAGCCAGGTTTGCTTCCCCATTCCTTCACTAGAAGCCAGCCGGGTGACCTTGGGTCAGTCACAGCTTCTAGGAGCTCTCTCAGCCCCACCCGCCTCACAGGGTGGTTGTTGCGGGAATAGCCAGTTTGGTGTAGTGGTTAAGAGCACAGGACTCTAATCTGGAGAGCCGGGTTTGATTCCCCACTCCTCCACGAAGCCGGCTGGGTGACCTTGGGCGAGTCACAGTTCTCTGGAGCTCTCTCAGCCCCACCCACCTCACAGGGTGATTGTTGTGGGGGTAATAATAACACTTTGTAAACCGCTCTGAGTGGGCATTAAGTTGTCCTGAAGGGCGGTATATAAATCGAATGTTGTTGTTATTATAGTTATTGTTATCAGTCACTTACAAAGATACCTTCATTCCCACGGCATCAGATGAAGAAGGAAGGAGATATACAGCACCTACTCTTATTCCTGTCCTTTGCACTTGGAAACAGGTCCATGTGCTTCCTCCTTGGCCAGGCCTCTCTCCATCCCACTAGATTATGTTGTGCATCCTGCACAACCCCCATGGTCACCCTCCCTTTTTTCAAAGGATCCTGCCCTCGACACCTGGGAGGTTATAAAGTCGAGAGCTGTCCCGCTGGGGCTAGCCCCTGTTGAGGCTCCCTGGCTTTTTGGCCTTGGCCCACGCTGCTCTGCTCATGCTCATTCAAGCCTTGCACCTCCCTTGCGACACCAGCTGGAGAATCTTCGGTCGGGCCTTCTCCGCTGGTGTTGCTGTGGTAGTTCTCACTCCCCTCGATCGCAGGCACGGCCCCCACAGCTGTCCTGTTCACACAGGAGCCATCAGTCAATCAGGGATAAGGCATTGTCTCCCAACACACCGCTTGGACCGTATTTTCTCCATGCCGCTTGAGCTGTTCACCGGAAGAAGCATGGTTCCTGCTTCCCCTCGCCACAGCAGCAGATCGTTTCTAAAGTTGGATGTGCGAATGTATATTCCCGCTGTGAGATGCACATTCCATCTCTGCCTAGGGCAAACACGTATTTATTTTCTGGGAGCATGGGAAGATGAAGAGTTATGATGCGTCATTCCAATTTCTCATGCTGCTTCCCAAGGATGTCCATTGTGGTACTCGTGTGTACGGATCAGTCGATGATTTCTAATTAATGTCTCTCTGTGTGTATTCAAGCTTTTCTGGGGTTACACATTTTGTCCTAGAAATTTTAATCCAAGATCTTTGCGGGTTGGCTGCAGTGGTAAGGGAAAGGCATTTTGCACATGTTCAGAGGCACAGCCCTATGTTCTGTGCATTGCTGTGTCCTACCATTTGAGACAAGTGCCAAGATAGCCTCTGGTAAGCCTTGATTCAAATGATCTCCATGATAAAATTAGACCCCATCTATGCTGTTTTCATTACTGACCTTACACCAGAGTAGAACACTACACGTGAAGGAAACAGCAACTTATACAACTGTTCCGACAAGTACAATGAACAAATAGAATTTACTCAATGAAAACTGAATTTACTCCATGAGAGCCATAGAATAAGCATCAATAAGTCAAAGAGAGAGTAAACATCAAACCGTGCAAACTCGAGCCGCTGTTACCAGTTAGTAACAAAATAGTCCTTATGGTCCAAAAGATGTGGTACACTGAAGTCCCTTGAGAACATCCCGTAGGTAAGTCTCCAGGTAAGTACCAAACAGTCAGTGACTTTGTATTCCTTTTCAGGTGAAGCTGTAGAAAGCCGGGAACGCCCAGCAAGGGCGTTCACCTTCCCGCCTGACAACCAGGGCCGGCAAACATTGCTTGTTGTTTCGTCCGTAGACCTCCTCTGGGGCGGTTACAAGTCCACCAATAAACACCCTGTATTCTTTCTATTCTGTTTAGCCATAAGGTATAGAATTCTATTTAGCCATAAGGTATAGAATCACGAAGTCAAAAGCAGCTGCTGAGAAGTGTAGTGTTCTACTCTGGTGTAAGGTGTATACGTAGTGAAGGCGCCTCTTATTTATTGTACTGTTTTCATTACTGACAGCAAGAAGAAACAGTCCAATCGCCATCTAAATAAGGGATGAAGGCAACCAGATTGCTTTGGGTTTTTTGAGGCTGTACAAGTCTGGGGAAAAGATCATTTTTGGGGTTTTGTATGGTTATGTTTTAAATTAATGTGGAATAAATGTATTTTAAAAAATAATAATTAAAAAAAGAAAAAAAGAAAAAAAAAGAAAAGGTCATTTCAGGAATGCATGTTTGCAATATGCTTATGAGTCCCTCCTTGTGGGTATGTTCCGGCTTTACCGTGCAACTCCCAGTAAGGTTGATAACATCGACAAGAGAATGCTCTGTTGTCTGAACTGCGAGGAGAAGCTTTGTCCTGAAAATAGTGGTAGACAATTGTCATGTGACTACCACACACACACCACAGCTATTGTAGTCAATGAGATGAACTGGCTACCCCATAATATGCTTCTCTCATGCTTGTGTGCACCTGCTAGACGGTACGAGGAATAATAAAGCAAGCTGGACCAATGGTGCAGAGGAAGCCATTATAATCCCCTCCTCAACTCTGTTCCCAGGTGGTAAAGGCATTTTCTCACTGCTTACCGGCCATGGAACATCGTGCCGAGCTCCTGGAACGACAGTGTCTTCCTGGCGTGATTTCGCACGAAAACAGCCATTCTCGCGCGAAATCATGCCAGGAAGACGCTGTCGTTTTGGGAGCTTGCCGTAATGTTCTGAATCAAGAGGGTTCAGCCTGATTTGGTCTGAGATCGTCTCCCAGGCCATCGTCCTGTTGGTGCAGCTGACAACAGACTCAGTAAAACCATTCCCAGAAACGTTAAAATAATTGTTTATTATGGTGGGCTGGGCTTAAGGCATGAGCACCAATGCTTGAGCTTCACAGCATACTCTGGTCTCCTTGTGACACGTGCCTGCTGATGACACAAAAGTTCAACAGACCATGGACAGAGTCCAGTCCTAGAAAGAACACAGCATGTTTATGGACCAAAGACTAGGCCAATGCAATGTCAGGCCTGCCTCGGATCGATACCGAGGTCTTGATCAACAAAAGAAACGGAGGCAACGTATGTGATAACGAGTCAATATAGCTGGGGGACATAAAAGAGGGGGTGGTGCAAACAAAATTACTAGCACAATTACAGTCATTTGCTCAGGATGCATCCAATGAAGGCAACCAACACAGCTATTTGCAGCCCAACACTACAACCGTGTACTCAGAAATAAGTCCCACTGGGGGCAAGAGGGTTACTTCCAGGTAATTATGCATCGGATACAGCCTTATTGAAACAGGGGATATAAATAACAAAAACAACAGTGCTTATATCACGCCTCTAGACAGATCAATGCCCCACCCAGAGCGGTGAACAAGCTAGTGTTATTATTATTATCCCCACAATACAGCTGGGGAGCTGGGGCTGAGAGGAGGGGCTTACCCAAGGCCACCTGCTAAGCTCATGGCAGTAGTGGGATTCGAAGCAGTAGAGAGCTGATTCACAGCTGAACCCCTCAGCCACTGTGTTACAGCAACTATGGAGGACGCTGAATTTTTGCCATCTGAATGGATATTAACAGTGTAGCCCTAAACAGAATTATATCCTTTGAAGCCCATTGCCTTCCATAGAAGGGTATAAATCTGCTTAGAATAGCATTGTTAGTCAACGAGAGTAATTGGAAGTAGCCATACAACATAATTTTTAACAGGGCTTTTTTTCTGGGAAAACAGGTGGTGGAACTCAGTGGTGGAACTCAAGACTGCACAATGATGTCACTTTGGGCCAGCTGGAACAAGGGGGGAGTTTTTTGAAGTTTAAATTGCCCTCGGCGAAAATGGTCACATAGCCGGAGGCTCACGCCCCCTGATCTCCAGACAGAGGGGAGTTTAGATGGCCCTCCGCACCACTGAGCGGCGCAGAGGACAATCTAAACTCCCCTTTGTCTGGAGATCAGGGGGCGGGGTCACTGGCCATGTGACCATTTTTAAGAGGTGCTGGAATTCCATTCCACCACGTTCCCACTGAAAAAAAGCCCTGATTTTTAATCATTTATAGCCTCCCTTTGCATCCAAAAATGGATTTTCAAGGTTTAAAATATAAACTACAACAGCCCAGCTATACAGCCTTTGGTTAGGTCTCATACTTATTTAGACCTCTAGACCATTATGGTCTACCCAAACCAGCAAGTGGCTCTCCAAGGTCTCTATCAGAGGTCGTTCTGACTTCTGAGCCTTGTTACCAACATTTGTTTTAACAGGATAGGCCATGGATTGCACCTGGCACTTTCTCCTGGTAAAGCATGTGAGCTACCACTGACTTGTAACCCTTAACCAGCATATTTAAGCCCCACACATATCCATTCAGGGATATCTGTACATCACCTTTGATTTCCACAAACCTTAGTAGGTTTCCATTGTTAGGGAGAATTGCCATGAGAAATGCTACTCGTTGAGGTGGTTGGTGGTGGAAACTACTGTCAAGTCACAGATGACTTACGGCGAACCCAGATGAACTGAGGTTGTTTGCTATTGCCTGCTTCTGTGTAGCAACTATGGACTTCCTTGGAGGTCTCCCATCTGAGTACTAGTAAGGAGGGCTGACTCTGCTTAGCTTCTGAGATCTTCCAAGATGGGTTTCAATGAGGCAAAGTGGAATCCAGTAATTACTGAGATTAACAAAATGACCAGTATCGACTAGTTTCGGGCACAGTGGAGATTACAGAACTCACAGAGGAAGTTCACAGACTGTCAGGCTCAGCAGTGGGAAAGCCTATACCCATTGCCATCACCACCATGGCCCAAGCACGGTCTAAACATACCCCCTGGGCCTCCTTTCCCCCTCAGAGCCACCTGGTTTAGCTTGCCCCAAGGCTCTTTTAATGACCCAGACTACTTCCGGGCTAAGAGTTAGGGGAATGGCCCGAACCACCCACTGGAGTCTCTGTTACGGTGTCTAGGGCTTTTTAATAAGCCTCCCCAATATGGGGCAGTTCCTGTGCCTTTAAATGTAATGTGGAAACTTGTTTTTTCGTTCAATCTGTATCAAATTTGATTTTTTGATGCCAGCCAATTCCATCTATATAAGTAGACATACAGCCATGTAGGAGAGCTCACAGCCTAAACTGAAATAAGCTCTTAATTGGTCAAAAAGGCCATCTGTTAAATATCTTCTCTTTAAAACGAGAAGGTCTAGAGATTGAAGTTCTTCTATCAGTTGCTGTTTCTTTTGGGGACAAAACAAATTCATTCGTGCCAGCAACTCTCAAAAATGGAACAAAGGGGAGAAGGTGAACATTTTTTTTCTCGGAACTTAATTTTTGTACATATGTACTGTAAAGTTATGAAATGCTTGGCTTTTTGTTTTCCTCAAGGGCCTGTGAGAGTAGGAGGGCCCATTTTATAAGGGCCGACTCAGGGTTTTGGCCCAAAACACCATAAATAAGTCCAAAAATTATCTACCAATCAGATACACAGCGCAGTGAAACTTCCTCCTTCTTAAGTACGGTAGGATTGTAGCAATTGATTGAATAAATGAATTGGAATTATTGAACGGAGAAAGGTGAACATGTAAATGTTTATTTATAATGTTTTTATTGTTTTAAACTGTATCTTATAAATTGTATGTTGTTACACCGCCCTGAGCCCGTCCAATGGGGAGGGCGGTCTAGAAATGTAATTTAATAAATAATAAATAAATAAATAATAACATATCTGCTGATAGAGTTGCTACCTTTTTCTGGTAGGGCTTAGACAGTTTAAACTTTAATACTTAAAAAAGCTGCGTAAAGAGCAGAAATCCAGAGGATGAAAAATTTTCTAGAATAAAACTCCTTTGGGTCTTTTCCCAAATGTAGATAAACTTCCCCCTCTAGATTTCTGTACAGGATTTCTGCGAAAGGCTAGGTGGTAGAGACTGGTGGCAACCTTATCGGCTGACAATTTAAAATGACAAGAAATCTCCTAGGCAATTATTGAGACGAAACCTGGGCTAGCAAGGGGCTTGGGTTTGACCCACAACCTGGGGAGCGGGGGAAGGGAAACACGGGACCCTGGTGTCAGGTTCTCCTTTACAACGTTACCTTCTCTGGCTTTGAAGTCTGTAATGATGCGAAAGCATCAAGAAGCTGCTACAAATGTTAATAAAATTAAAGCCATCTGAAAGTAGAATTCACATGTGCCTTTGAAAGCTGGTCTGTGATCAGTTATTACCCTCAATTACCTTGTTGTCCACTCTTTTTAGCTCGGGGGTTAAACTCTTAACACTTCCCTTTGAAGTGGTTATCCTTTTATCTATGACTGGACTGAGGAATTTAAGGGCAATAATCAATGTTGGCTTCATAAGAATAGGAGAGCCGAGGCAAAAAGAAAATAGGTGTGAATGCCCCTTTAACCGCTGGCAGGAGTTTCTTTGGAGTTGGGGGGGAGGAAGGGAAGGAGAGCTAAGGGGACACATGCTTCTCAGTGATATGATCTCTTTCAAAGGGGGGGGGGGGACACTCAGCCATTTTCAAATCAGTACTAAAAAACAAAGCCGAGGGGTGACAATTTGGAGGAGGAACAGCTAAGGAGTGAGTCCTTCATCAAAGGCAGAGGGGAAAAGTAATGAAGCACAAAGATACAATTAAAGTATTGGCTTAATCAGGGCTTTGATGTCTGACATGGTCCATAACGCGGTTAAAAGGAGAAAGCGAGATGGATGCTCTACTCCCACCAGCAAAAGGGCCTGATTCAATATCCAATCCCTGGCTTGTCTGTTCAACTAGGGTTTGGGGACAGAAGGATAGGTTAAAAGCAGAGACTGTGTAGTGATCGTGGTACCCTAGGTATATTAACCCAGAATATCTGCCTTTATTTTTCAACTCACTAATACAGAGAGGGATTCCCATTATACCCACAAATAAGCAATAAAAGGCAGGAAAAAACATCCTTTAAATGTTGGCATTTATATGTTCAGAGGGAGGCTGGCCTCTTTCCCCCCTTTTTACTATCTCATCGTTTCTTGTGCCTCTTGGGATCTATTTTGGACCCATAACCTGACCTGGATAGCCCAGGTGAGCCTGATCTTGTCCGGTTTTAGAAGCTAAGCAGGGTTAGCCTTGGTTGGTATTTGGATGGGAGACCTCCAACAAAGACCAGGGTCGCAGAGGCAGGCAATAGCAAACCACCTCTGTTAGTCTCTTGCCATGAAAACCCCACCAGGGGACACCATAAGTCAGCTTTAATAATAATAATAATAATAATAATAATAATAATAATAGCAACAACAACATTCGATTTATATACCACCCTTCAGGATGACTTCACACCCACTCAGAGCGGTTTACAAACTATGTCATTATTATCCCCATAACAAATCACCCTGTGAGGTGGGTGGGGCTGAGAGAGCTCTGAAAGAGCGGTGACTGACCCAAGGTCACCCTGCTGGCTTCAAGCGGAGGAGTGGGGAATACAACCCGGTTCTCTAGATTAGAGTCCCACGCTCTTAACCACTACACCAAACTGGCTTTGACTTGAGGGCACCACACACACACACACACACACATACACACACTACATAATCAAATTACGTCTGTAATATCTGCCAATCTCCATTTCAAAAAGATTACAAATTGCAGACTTGGGGCTTTTCTGTCATGCTCTGAACCATCTGGTCCCCACCGCCCTTTCACTCACCCAGCCTAATGAGGCATTCTGGGGCAAGCAAAATTTTGCCCTTCGCTTGATGACAACGTGGTTGGTCCTCGTCATACTGCTGCTGCTTTCTGGTGACCTGCAATCTTTATCCACCTCTTTATAACCCCTGAATCGTGAGCACAGCCGAGTAGGTTGGGGGTCATGTAATCCACATTAAGCAATCTTGAGCAGGGCTTTTTTTCAGGGGGAACACACGGGAATGGAGTTCCGGAACCGCTTGAAAATGGTCACATGGCTGGTGGCCCCGCCCCCTGATCTCCAGACAGAGGGGAGTTGAGATTGCCCTCTGTCTGGAGATCAGGAGGCGGGGCCACCAGCCATGTGACCATTTTCTCTGAGGGCAACCCACTGAGTTCTACCACCTCTTTCCCCAGAAAAAAAGCCCTGATCTTGAGTATGTGTACCTGGGAGTTGGAACCAGCCAGCTAGCCCTGTCCCTTTGGGTCTTTTCCCAGGGGAAAATCTCAAGAGAAAGACATGCAGCTATAACCTAACCCAGTGCAGCATTTTCGTATCGATGCTACTTGAAACACCACAGGGCCTTGGGCCAGCTGGAACGGCCTGCATGCCTCCGCTTGCATCTGTCCCTGCTGGCACAAAATGAATGAGGGCTCATTACTTTCCACGGGCATGCACTTTCTTGCGTATTTGGATAGCTGAGCAACTCATTTCCCCTTTTCACAGCAGCCCTCCTGGATCAAAGTCACCGCAGTCTATCTGCCCCTGTTGAGCTCAGATGATGTGGATCAGTCACATGATGGGGACATCCCATTAAGGCAGGCCCTCTGATTTTATCAAGAAGAACATCTACAGAATATGTACTTGGGAAGAGAAAAGGACATCAGTTTCCATACACTCCCATCCTCACAAGCTTGGCTATAACAACAACAACAACATTCGATTTATATAGCGCCCTTCAGGACAACTTAATGCCCACTCAGAGCGGTTTGCAAAGTATGTTATTATTATCCCCCACAACAAAACAACCTGTGAGGTGGGTGGGGCTGAGAGAGCTCCTAGAAGCTGTGACTGACCCAAGGTCACCCAGCTGGCTTCAAGTGGAGGAATGGGGAATCAAACCTGGCTCTCCAGATTAGAGTTCTGCCACTCTTAACAACTATACCAAACTGGCTACAATAAGGCAAGCTCATAGCTCCGCTTAGTTTTCAGTTAAGGATGTATAAAAGCTTGAGTCAGGTGCCTGCTCCATCTTTGCTAGGGGATCCAATTCAGCTTTCAGCATCTTGAAAAGTCTGGGCTCTGTAATTTAGGGGTGGGGGAATAGCTGTAATCATGTCTGTGTCATAGGTATGTAAGGTGGTTATTTGGTAGTCAACACATGCATTGCTAACGTCCCTCCTCTGTCCATCGCTGCTTACTTCGTGCAAATATCTTGTTCCTTAATTCTGAGATTTCTGGATCAGGGCACAATCAGAGCTGATAGGGATTTCTGCCCTTGTCCTACTACCGGTAGGACAGCCCATCTGAAGTCCTTTCACTGAGTTGCATCCTTTCCATGCACACTGAGGGCCAAGCTAAAAGTGATGAATGACACTTGAATGGCAAGTGAACAGACTCACATGTATTCCTCCCTGTGCAAGTGGAGTGCAAGTGGAGCGCAAGTGAACAGGGAGGAATACACATGAGTCTGTTCACTTGCCATTCAAGTGTCATTCGTCACTTCTAGCTTGGCCCTCAGTGTGCATGGAAAGGATGCAACTCAGTGAAAGGACTTCAGAAGGGCTGTCCAAAATTTCTGCTACTACCGGTAGTAGGACAAGGGAAAGCTGTCCTTGTGCGAGAATGGTAGATAAATGCTCGACAGAACAAAACAAATTGCTACTGTAGGTTCACATGTGCTAGAGATACAAAGGAGTGCCGAGGCGTGGGGTGAAGGTACCACTGATGCCATCACGCCAGGTACCTCTAAGGCTCTGGGCAAGTGCTGTCATGGGACATAATATACCAGAGAAATAGTTCCATGTGGCGCAACTAGAACTGGAAGCTATGGACCCTCCTAAGTTCTAGAGAAGATCTCCAAAGAGGGCAGGGTGTGGAAGCTACTTATGATGACTGGAAGTCCTGCAGAGCTACAGCTATATTTACTTGTTAAGGTATTTATGTCCTGCCTTTTAGCTACACACCACGCTCCCTAAGCAGCTAACAGCAATAGCAAAATATATCATATATCCTATCAAGATGTTAAAACAATAAAGCTGAATATAATCTAACAGCAGTGAGAGCCAGTGGTTAGAGTGTTGGGTGAGGATCTGGGAGACCCATGTTTGAATCCTCACTCTGCCATAGAAGCTCACTGGGTGACCGTGGGTCAGCTGCACACTCTCAGTTTAACCTACCTCACAGGGTTATTGTGAAGATAAAATGGAGGAGAGGGAAATTATGGGGGAGAAAAGGAGGGGTATAAATAAAGTAAATAAACAAACAGCAACAGAATTGGATGAAAATTAAAAAGGAAGAGCCGGTTTGGTGTAGTGGTTAAGAGCGTGAGACTATAATCTGGAGAACTGGGTTTGATTCCTCACTCCTCCACTTGAAGCCAGCTGGGTGACCTTGGGTCAGTCACAGCTTCTAGCTCTCTCAGCCTCATCCACCTCACAAGGTGTTTGATTGTGGGCAGGGCTCATTTCGAGGGGAAACACGCAGGAACGCAGTTCCAGCAGTTCCCCAAAGAGGTCACATGTCAGGTGGCCCCGCCCACCTGACTCTCAGCCATTTTGGGCCCATTTCAGCCTGGATTGGGGCCAAAACAGCCCGGTTCGGGCCTCTGACAGGTGGTGGATCACTCTCTCACTCAGCAGCAGCCCGATCTTGACCATTTTGGGCTCCTTTTCAGCCATTTTCAGCCCCTTTTTGCTGTTTTGGGCTCAATTTCGGCTCTGAATGGCCAGGACTGGGTTCAAAACAGCCAGGATAGGTGACGTCAAGGGGCGTGTCATATGCTAATGAGTTATGCTAATTAGTTCCTCCAACTCTTTTTCTACGAAATGACCCCTGGTCATGGAGATAATAATAACATAGTTTGTAAACCACTCTGAGTGGGTGTTAAGTCATCCTGAAGGGCGGTATATAAATCGAATGTTGTTGTTGTTGTTGTTATTATTATTATTATTAATAATAATAATAATAAAAACAGCAGCCAATAAAAACAGCAACCTCAGAAAGCCAACTAACTCACCCATTCCCCATCCCCCCATCCCCAAATAGGACTGTTTTAATAAAGCATCGCCAGACAGGGCCTGAGGCCCCGTGAGCCTCCTGGGGGGGTGCAGAGTTCTACAGTCTGAGTTCAGTTTTAGGTGAGTAGCCATGTTGGTCCACACTGCAGTAGAACAGCAGGATGTGAGCCCATTGGCATCCTAGGGATCAACAAGATTTCTAGGGTGTAAGCTTGTGAGAGTCGTATCTGAAGAAGGGAGCTCTGACTCCTGAAAGCTTACACCCTGAAAATCTTGTGGGTCTCTAAGGATGCCACTGGGCTCAAATCCAGTCTGGGTTCAATGAGGGAGAAGGCCTTTTCCACCTGTCCATCAAGCTCACCCCCAAACAGTGCATCACCTGAAGCCATCAGACCACAGCAGATTTATAGGGGCAGAAGAGATCCTTCAGAAACTGTGGTCCGACTCCTAAGCTGTTTTGTGTTTCAAAGTGCACTGACAATCCAGGGCTGGATCTAGGGTTCCCGGGGCCTGGGACAACCCAAGACTGGCTGCCTTCGTGCGTCCGTACAGCACACGCGGGCTCCCAGTGCTGCATGATGATGTCACTTCATTACATCATCATGCAGGGCGGGCATGTCACCAGTGGAGCGGTGGCAGCGCTGGCAGCTGGGAGGCCGCCTGCGCCACTCACCTGCCCCACTGAGGGGGTGGCCAGCTTGCCGCATGCTCCCCATCTTGCAGGGCAGGTGAATGGCATGGGCGGCCTCCCCCTCAGCGGGGCAGGTGAGTGGCATGGGTGGCCTCCAAGCTGCCCGGCTGAGGAAGCGGCCAGCTTGCTACGCGCTCCGTCCTGCTGGGCAGGCGAATGGTGTGGGCGGCTGCTCAGCCACCTGCGCTGCCGCCAGAGTGCTCCCAGCGGCTGGCAGCTGTGCCCAGCGCCCCCTTTTTGGTGGTGCCAGGAGCAGACTACCCCCCTGCCCCCCCTCAATCTGGCCCTGCGCCAATCCTTGAGTTAGGTCTAAAAACAAACTGGCAACTAGTGAAGCTGATAAAGCACTGGAATTATATGATGCCTGTGGTGAGTTCCCATTAAGACCCTGACTGCCCCATCCTGCACCAGTTAGAGTTTCCAGGCAATTTTCAATGGCAGCCCTACACAGAGCATATTACAGGTGTCTAACCAGGGCTTTTTTTCAGCTGGAATGTGGTAGAACAGAATTCCGGAACCTCTTGAAAATGGTCACATGGCTGGTGGCCCCGCCCCCTGATCGCCAGACAGAGGGGAGTTGAGATGGCCCTCTGCACCACATGGATAGCAATCTAAACTCCCCTCGGTCTGGAGATCCGGGGCGGGGCCACCACCCATGTGACCATTTTCACCGAGGGCGACTTAAACTTTTAAAAACTCCCCCCTTGTTCCAGCTGACCCAAAGTGACATCTTTGTCCCTGGGAGCATGCGTGCACTTTGCGCGCGCACATGTGGCACCAGGGGCACCACCTCCCGCCAAGAGTTGCCCCCTGTGCTGGCAACCCACTGAGTTCCACCACCTCTTTTCCCAGAAAAAAAGCCCTGTGTCTAACCCGTATTCTACCAATGTATGGGGCAAGATCTGCAACTCTGTGAATGGCTGTAGCTGGCAAAACATGCTCCTACCTACCTCCATAACCTGTTTGTTTTTTCCCAGAAGGAGAGCTGTACACTCCAAATCTCTGCATAATCTCCTCCAAGCAACTTTCATGCACAGGTGCCCTTTATACCGGAGACAAAGAGGAACTCTAGAAAGATTCAAATGCCAATGGCCAAAGGGCAGAGTCCTAATCTCCCAGCACCACTTTTGGAGACATGCAAAACACTGCTCCTAATTTCATTCCTGCCGGACAGTTCAAAAAGATACTATACAGCTGATGGTCTTGAAAGCCACGGGAAGGTCCAGGAGTACTAACAGGGATTCACGTCCACTTTCTTTAAACTGCCATAGGTCACCCACCCGCAGGACCAAGGTTATTTCCATCCCATAGCAGGTTGGAAGCCAAAGGGAAAGGGATGCAAGTGATATATAAACATCAGTTTGGATGTGAATTATTGGATGAACCTTCTTCCACTCCAGCTGCATTTCAGTTCCTCTGGGACGGCTGAGGAGGCTTCATAAAAGAAGCTCAAAGGTATTGCCTTTTTAGAGTGAGTCATTCTAGCTTTGGAAAGGCCGTGCGAAACACCAAAGCACAGGACATATACACAGTGCTTAATAAACGCGTGGCATGTTTTAGCTTGTCCACCGGCCGGCTGCCCAACATATGGGTACAGCACAGGACTATGTATTGCCCATTTGTTTGCTGACCCATGTATGGGTTGCAGTACATTATCTGTCCGCTTCCCTCCCCCTGTATGTTGATGGGCAGGAATCTGGAATGGACTCCATCTTGGGACAGTTATTATGTTTGTTGACTTTATGATGAACTGTTGTCTTATGAATTGTTTTAATATTTGTATTATATTTTTATAACTGCTGTACCTCGCCCTGAGCCCGCTTGTGGGAAGGGTGGGTTAGAAATGTTGTTGTTGTTAATAATGATGATGATGATGATGATAATGATAATAGCGATAACAACAACAACAACAACGATAATGATAATGATAATAGAACATGGGTGACACTGTGGGGGGAAAACTTCTTACTTCTACCACTGCAGTTGGAGTCAGCTATGACTTGAGGCAAAAAAATACATTTCCAAGTTTGCTGTTTTCCTTAAGAGGGGTACAAAAAGATGCTGCATTGGTAACTGGCTAACAGCCCTAAAGCTTGAAACTCCTTTAATCTTACCCTGGGAAGCGGGCCAAGCGGTAGTTGAAGGGTAATCCCTGTTACTCAGAGAAAAGGGGAGCTCTGTTTTTAGTGATCTGAACCAAAATAAAGAAGTTCAGATTAATCAACCCTGCCTTAGGTCAACGCAGAACTAGACTTCTGCACCGACTCCTTTGGGAGGTGAAGCTAGAAAGATTTTATTACCTGTCTCAATGTGGCTGCCTCTACACCAGAGCAGAAGGAGATAGAAAGGTCTGGCTGTTTTGAACGGTTCTCTAAGTGAAAGAAAAACTTCCCTGACAGCAGAAAGCTAGCGCTGCATGGAAGAACTGGGCTATAACTTTTTCGTCCTGATGTGTTACTTTCTTGCTTACGTGGAGCATTGTCACATATGGGGTACAACACAAAGTACCTGGGGATGCCGGGCAGAATGCCTGATCCGCTGCTGATTCAGAAAGAGTTCACAAGAGCGGAGAGATAGAGATGGCCCAACATGAGGACTTTCCCACCCCTGTGGCTTAAAGCAGCGCCTTCCCAGTTACAACATTGTAAGGCCTATCGAAACTTATATAGGGCCAAAATCAAAAAGAGTCCAGTAGCACCTTTAAGACTAACCAATTTTATTTTATTGTAGCATAAGCTTTCGAGAATCAAGTTCTCATATCCAGAATACTAATTTACATAACAAATGTCTTTGCTCCTCTACTGTACTTTTTCTTCCATAGGAACAACAGACGTTAATGAAAACAGTAATGAGGGTAGTTTATGCACGGCGTTGCTTTATGTAGTGATGTGAGTGAGTGTGTGAGTGTGTGTCTGTGAGAGAGAGAGATCATTTGCAAGGTCAGTGTGATAATGCAGCAGGCGTTATTGGCCCGAAGCTGACAGTTTATGCCAGCAAGACCACCCTCCCGTGTTCCATGCTGTATATCCCTGTATAACCCTCTCCCAACAGTTGCTATGCAAGAACTTCAGCTCGGTAAGAATGTCCGCACCTCAGCTTCTCAGGATCCTCCTCATTCATCACCGTAGCACGTAAACAGTACTGGGGCAAGGGAAGGCCCTGTTTTAATAGCAGCTTGTCGGTTTTGCAGTTCTCCTCAACTGCTGTATTGGCAGCAGGGCTTTTTTTCAGCTGGAACACGGTGGAAAGGAGTTCCCGAACCTCTTGAAAATGGTCACATGGGTGGTGGCCCCGCCCCCTGATCTCCAGACAGAGGGGAGTTTAGATTGCCCTCCGCTCCACTCGGCAATCTAAACTCCCCTCTGTCTGGAAATCAGGGGGCGGGGCCACCACCCATGTGACCATTTTAGCAGAGGATGACTTAAACTTTTAAAAACTCCCCCCTTGTTCCAGCTGACCCAAAGTGGCGTCATTGGCCCTGGGAGCATGCATGCATTTTGCGCGCGCACATGTGGTGCCAGGGGCACCACCTCCCGCCATGAGTTGCCCCCTGTGCAGGCAACCCACTGAGTTCCACCACCTCTTTTTCCCAGAAAAAAAACCCTGGTTGGCAGCCAGATGATCAAATCAGGACCACCCTGCTGGGAGCAACGGGATATGGTGGATGGGCATTCCCAGTAAGTCCCGAGGGGAGAAATGCTCTTTATGCAGGTAAACATCCAGAAACAGCCGACCTTTCCAGAACTTATGATTCAACATGACAAATAAAATGCTCAAATCCCAGGAAGTTTATAGAAAGAAGGATCTGAAATGTGCTTCTCATAAACTGTCCCTTTTTTTCAGCCAGCTGTTCGGATTCCTGTTTTACTTTCCATGATGGGGAAATGCTGCCTCAGCCGCCGCCGCTGCCGCCGCAAACTCAGCTTCCTTCTTCCCAGGTCGCAGCCACCTGCCAGTATCTTGTCCATGTGCTCGCGCAGGTGCACATGCACGCCTCCACACATAACGCCCTCCCACCGGATTGCTTCCCCCCACCCATTCATTCTTCTCCTCTTTGTGTCAGAGCGACAACATCTGGTGGGCTCCCTCCTCCTCCGGCCTGATGATATTTCCAACCACAAGAGCTAAACTTCCCGTCTGCAAATATGTCATGAAGGGGCTGTGGTGCGAGCAATCCTTTTTTCTCAGGAAGCTGAGCTTGATGCGATCACTTGGGGCACTTTGATCTCTCCTCCTTCCCCAGCAACGTATTTCAATTGTGAACTTAGTTTACAGCTTTTTCTTCCTCCAGCGAAGGACGGCAGCATGCCGCTTTAAAGAGTAAGAGAGTCTCATGCTCAGCTCTTCCTTACCAAAGTTTGGGTCTCCGAATAGCCTTCTGGTCGCAACGGAACATTGCTCAAGATTAAAACAAACTCATTAGGATTCTCATTCTTTTCAGTCATGGAGAAGATGACCTGGCATGTTGAAAAGTAAGCCGAAGTTGTTTGCAGCCGCGCTGGTCCAAAATCAAAATCTAAAAACAAACCACAATCCATGTAATACCTTTTATTACGGCTAACCCAAATGACACAAAACAGTGTGCAACCTTTTGAGTTCCCCAGAACTGTTCCTCAGGCTGGATGTTACAAAATAAAATAGAGGGTGGGGGGGAGAAAACTAGGTCTTTCCTCCCTGTTAGATCATGAGCAGGGCTTTTTTTCAGCTGGAACGCGGGGGAACGGAGTTCCAGAACATCTTGAAAATGGTCACATGGCTGGTGGCCCCGCCCCCTGATCTCCAGACAGAGGGGAGTTTATATTGCTGTGGCGCCGAGGGCAATCTAAACTCCCCTCTGTCTGGAGATCAGGGGGCGGGGCCACCAGCCATGTGACCATTTTCTCCGAGGGCAACCCACTGAGTTCCACCACCTCTTTTCCCAGAAAAAAAGTCCTGATCCTGAGTATATAAAAGTAATGCTCAAAGGCCCTGCAGGGCCAAGTTTTTTAGTTCTACCTTTCTTCCTTATCTTCCTGCATTGTTCCAGGGTTGCAAACTCCGGGTTGAGAAATTCCTGGAAATTTGAGAGGGGGGTACAGCCTGGGGAGGGAGAGGTTTGGAGAAGGGACCTCAATGGGACATAGACAACATCCATGCCTCCTTATTGCTCCTCCTGGATCTTGACACAGAAGACCATGCTGTCCCGTTGAGGTATCTAGAGACAGAAGTGGGCATCAAAGGATGTGCCCTGGACTGGTTTAATCGTTTCTCTTGGAGCGGACTCAAAAGGTTGCCGTTGGAGATCAGCTATCACCAGAATGGGAGCTATCTTGTGGGGTTCCGCAGGGTGCCATCTTATCTCCCATGTTATTCAACCTCTACATAAAACCTTTAGGAGAACTCATTTGCAGCTATGGAGTTGGATGTCATCAATATGCAGAGGACGTTTAGCTCTATATCTCGCTATCCAGGTCCTCACAAGATTCAGTAGAAATCTTGGATCGCTGCCTGACCACTGTGGTGAAATGGCTGAAAATGAACAAATTGAAATTGAACCCAGACAAGATGGAAGTGATGCTTGTTGGGAAGGCAGAGATCTTGAAGGACATTGTACTCCCCACTTTCGATGGAGTTCGTCTGACCCTTGCAGACTCGTTTAAGAGCCTAGGATTATACTGGATCCAGTGTTATTACTAGAAAAAACAAGTTAAGGCAGCCTCAAAAAATGCTTTCTACATGGCTGACCTGGCCACCTGGATCCATGCTATGGTAACATCAAGACTTGACTATTGTAACACACTATACAGAGGTCTCTCATCCAAATTAACTAGGAGACTCCAATTGGTGCAAAACGCTGCGAGTTGACTGTTATCAGGAGCATGAACATCACTCCCATCCTGCAGTCACTTCATTAGTTACCATGCTCAGTTCAAGGTATGGGTTATCACTTACAAAGCTCTTCACAGCTTTGGTCCAGCATACCTATGGGACCGCCTCCCTCCCTATGCTACTCCACAGCAGCTTTGCTTTTTCGAACAGAGTTTCCTGCAGGTGCCACCCTACACATCAGCGAAATCAACAGGAGCCCATACATGGGCTTTCTCTGTGGTGGCCCCCCACCCTGTGGAACGGCCTGCCTGAGGAGGTCAGGAGAGCCCCCACCTCCTGGCTTTCTGCAAATGTTGCAAAACTGACTTATTCAAAAAGGCTTTTTACTCAGATAGGAGAGCTGTATTGTAGGGAGGGGATTTCAGATGCTTTGCTAATGAGTTAGGAACCATCGACTTCACCACTATGTTATATTGGATTCCTGCTAATGCCGTGTCTTTGTGAACTTGTATCTATTTACCCTATGGCATGTTGTATGGAAATGTTCTTGATATTGACTGTACTAAACTCACTCTGTGTAATCTGGCTTGAGTCTCAGTGAGAAAGGCAGACTATAATGACATTAATAATAATAATAATAATAATAATAATAATAATAATAATAATAATAATAATACAGTCCACACTCCAAAGCAGCCATTTTCTTCAAGGAAACTGATTTCTGTTCCCTGGAGATCAGTTATAATTCTGGGAGATTTCCACGTCCCACCTGGTGGTTGGTAACTGAGCACATTTAACAGGCTTCCAAGGTCAGTAGCAAATTGCTCCATTTTCAAAAGCTGGTGGTGGGGAGGGAATGACTGTTAGCTGCGGGGTGACAAATAAAGGGAGATTTGTTCTTATTTATTTACTTCATTTATACCCCACTGTTCTCTTCCATAGGAATCCAAAGCAGCTTACATCATTTTATGCCCACAATAACCCTGTGAAGTTGTTAGGCTAAGAGTGTGTGACTGTCTGAAGTTTTTATTTAGGCACTTGTATATAGAATATATCCTATTATGTAAAAGGCTAACCATGTTCCAGACAACTCACTTTCTACCCTGGTGCGCCTCCAGAGGGCACTGCTATGGAGGGTATCGCAGAAGAGGCATCCCATCCCTCCAAGTGCATACCGCAGCGGGAAGCCCAGGCTGGAATCAGACATGGAGCAGGTGGTAATCCCTGCCCCCTCGCCTTCAACCAGCTGGGATCAGACATGGAGCAGGAGGCAATGTTTGCCTCCCCTTCACCGAGCCAGGATCAGATGTGGAGCAGGTGGCAATGCCCCCCCCTGCCTGCCCCCCCTTCATGTGGCCAGGATTAGGAGGTGAGCAAGTGACAATGTCTGTCCCCTGCCCAGGAACAGTCACAGAAGAGGAGGCAATGACTGCCTGCCCACCCCCCACCCCTTTCTAGAGCCCATTGTATTTTTTCCCACAATGGGCTCTGTTACTAGTAGTGTATAAATCCAGGTGGAATTATTCCCATTTTATGCATTAGGCTGAAGACCCAGATGTGGCTTTATAATACACTTGCTCTTATTCTATAAGAGCAGACCTTTCTACACCCATTGATTTCAATAGACTAAGAAGGATATAACTCAGTTTCAGCTGGCACTGTGAATTACCCTAGGTAGCAGGTTCCTCCTATTTCAGTTTTGGTTTTAACAAATCTGCAGTCTACAAACATCTTCATGGAGGTATGGTGTGTGCCAGGTGTGTCTTTGTGAGTACCAAGATCAGTATGGAAGAACACTCAACAGAAATAGAATTCAAGTCAGTATTGAAAGACATCCTTTGAACAGGCCTGAAATAACTGTGCAGACGATTGCGCTGACTGCCTGGAAGTTGCAACTGAGGCCACAATTCTATGTTTACCTATCTAGGAGTAAATCTCACTGAACTCAGTAGACCTGCTTGCATAGGATTGCGCTGTTAATCTCACAGAAATCAATGGGATTTAAATTAGTTGTGACCAGGGCTTTTTTTCAGCTGGAACGCAGTGGAACAGAGTTCCGGCACCTCTTGAAAAGGGTCACATGGCTGGTGGCTTCGCCCCCTGATCTCCAGACAGAGGGGAGTTGAGATTGCCTTCCGTGCCGCTCAGAGGCACGGAGGGCAATCTAAACTCCCCTGTGTCTGGAGATCAGGGGGTGGGGCCACCAGCCATGTGACCATTTTCACAGAGAGTGATTTAAACTTTTAAAAACTCCCCCCTTGTTCCAGCTGACCCAAAGTGACGTTGTGTGGTCCTGGGAGCATGCACTAACTTTCTGCATGTGCATGTGGTACCAGGGGCACTACCTCCTGCCAAGAGTTGCCCCCTGTGCTAGCAACCCACTGAGTTCCACCACCTCTTTTCCCAGAAAAAAAGCCCTGGTTGCGACAAAGATTGCAATCCTATGCACATAAAACTCAGTAGGAATTATTTCCTCCCAATAAATGTATTTAAGATTGGGTCCCATGTTCTATCTTGTCACTTTCAATTGAACACAGAGCCAAACTACAAGTGAGGAATGACATTTGAACGGCAAGTGAACAGACTCACGTGTATTCCTCCCTGCTCACTTGCCATTCACTTGCGCTCCACTTGATGACTATGTGGTCAAGTGGAGCACAAGTGAATGGCAAGTGAACAGGGAGGAATACACGTGAGTCTGTTCACTTGCCGTTCAAGTGTCATTCCTCACTTGTAGCTTGGCTCACAGTCACAGCAGATTTTTGCTAAAGTTGTTCACTCTCTCATTTTGTGGAAGCAACTTGACTAGTCAAACTATGTACCAGCACAGGTTGTCAATTAAACGAAGGAAATTAGACCACTGGATGACCAGCCCCAGTTGTGTACCTTACATCTTTCTACTAAAGGCATTAGGGCAGTGGTAGTCAGGATTCTGCCCTTCCCCATAAGTTCCCTTTAGGATCACAGCCTTTGCAGAGCAAATGTTGCATCGCTGTGATTAACGCTCCTCTCCCATTATCTCAAACGGAAAGTACATTCTGAGAAGAAAGCAAAAAGGCAGCCCGAGCAGTGTCAGAATGCAGCAATGTGATGGGGGTGTTGATAAAACACTTGTTAGAGAGGGAAAATTGGATTAGTGGTGGGATTCTGGCCATGAAGTCCTTTGGGCAGTGGGAAACGGGTGGAGGGGGGGAGAGGATAATAATCTTGTTCTTTTTTCCCTTCATAGCTCAAAGAAGGCCTCACAGCCAAAACATTGGCCCTTCTAATCTTATTTTCTTTTCTTTCTTTTTTTCTGGCATGTGCTTTATTAACCCTCTTTTCTCATTTATCTGCTTTGAATAGCTCAGTGGGTAGCATCCTTCTTAGAATGTGAAGTGGGGGGAGGAACTTCCTTGGAGATGAGATGTCAGAAGAGAAATGCAGACAAACCTCCAAGCCTGGCACACAGAAGAAAAGCCCCTTCTGTAACCCTGTCTGCAGTGCCCTCACGGCCGTGGGCTCCAAGGTAGCAAGGAATTCCAGGTCCCCTTTTGAGAACGCTGAAGACGTGTGGGATTTGAATGCAATGTGTCACGGGGGCAGCTTCTTCTAAGCTCAGCCAGCATGAAGGGAATATTTTCTTTGTATTGTAATCTCTCTGCATTTTGTTAGAAATCTAAATTAAATGAGACACGAGATAGTCCTTTGGATGGTGTCTGGTCCACAGAGCACAGACAAGAATGTGAAGCCTTGGCTTGTGTGTTCAAGGTCATATTTAGTGTCGATTTGTGTATGTGTGTATTTCATTTTAAGTCAAGGGGCGCTTTTTGGCCCAAAGGGCCATCTAAGTGGCCTCCGGTAGAAAAAATCCATAGAAATATTATAAAACCAATTCATTACAAAAGCAAAGCACAAATACATCATAGACTATCCGCAACTTACTGAGTTATCCATGAGTACATTTTAACTATCTTGGTAGGCTATAAAGTTGAAAAAAGTTAGATTCCACTCAGTTTCCTTGCCTATGTGGGATGTGGTTGTTAGCCTCCACGTGGGCCCTGGTGATCTGGAATCATAAGTGATATTCAGATAACAGAGATCAGTCCCACTAGACGGACTCCAAAATGAATGTAAAGGAAAGGATAACTGAACGGGGGGCAGGGGAATAGAATAAGTAAATGCATTTGTTGACTCCATAGTAGGGTTTGACATCACGCGAAAGAGATATCTGAGGTTTTGACCTGTGGTGGCTCACTCATATATACAGCTTATTTGTGTGAATCCAGCAATGAACACACATGTGAGAACCAGTCTATCTCCTCTTCACCTGGCAGGATATTAGGGTTTCCCAAATGGCTGCATGCAAACTATTGGAAGCTGCCACTTCTTAAATGATTGCCTGCATTCACTCATTGTGCCTGCAGAAAAAAAAAAGGGGGGGATGTCAAGTAGGAGAAGAGCAACATGTCTCTGCTCTGTTTGCCCCCCCCCTTGCTGGTAGCCCAACAGCTTCATAAAATCAGGTTGTTAATTCACAGGAACTACAGTGCCGTTAGATTGGCCACCTCCATTATGGATTGTATAGGTCGAAAGCCACAGGTGCACAGTCTATGAAATAATTTCAGACTCTTGAACAAATTTGTAAACAGTGTTTCAACGGTATTCTTGCTGATTCCTGTCAATGTTTGCATAGAAGGGCCTTGCTAGCATTGTCTTTGAAGCAAGCTCAGGGAGTTAGTTCATCCTGGTCTGGGGGTCCAGCCAGAGAAACGAGTAGTGCTAGACCGCACAGCTGTCTCTCCAAGGAGTAAAATCAGTGTGTTGTCATTGTTATTAAGAAACGGTCTTCTTTAACTTACTGGGATAATTTAGTTGTCTCTGTGCCATGTATCTAGCAGGAGTTTACAGTTAAAAAACAAACCAACTAAAATTGCCACGACGAGTCCTGTTCTTGGATCAGCAGAATTTGTAGACCTCCCTTCTAGTAATACCAACCCCAGGGTGTAAGCAAGGGGACATTTCATGTTCTTGGGTTGGGGGAGCATGAGAGAAACATTGGCCGTTTCCACACGGCTCCCCGCTGCTCGTAACAACCTGGAATATCGCGAAAAAAACACGGAAGATCGCGTTTTCTTGTGCGAGATTTGCGCAACGTCGTGCGAAAAAATGCGATCTTCTGCGTTTTTTTCACAATATTCTGGGTTGTTACGAGCAGCGGGGAGCCGTGTGGAAACGGCCATTGCCTAGTATAGAAAAACTGCCTCCTGATGAATCAGTGGTAATAATCCCTGCCCCGATTGAATATGAGCAGGATCGGTCCTTGATGCTGTCCGGCCAGAGAAGTTCCCCCTGCAAATGAGCAGGAGCCACGGACAAGTGCATGTTTAATTCAATCACAATTCATGGCACAATGAGAACAAAGGGAGTGACTGAGGCCATAATTGCCTCCTGGTGGGGAGCCGGAGAGTTTAACTTGGTTGGCACCTGGACTTTGAATCAGGCAGTTCTCCAATTGGCTCTGCCCGGCCTACAATAGGGCTCATAACAAAGCCTCTGGGAAGGGGGAGCAAGGAGGGACTCTTTCAAAGTCACACAGTGTGTTAGTCTTTGTGAATCTGAGAACCCTCTCTCTGAGGGTTGCCTCCGATATGACATTTTCTGCTACATGGAGAAGATGCCTGTGAAGAGGGTGGGGGTCACGTCTGAAGAGCAGCCTGAGAATTTTGCACTCCCGTCTGACAAATTATGCGCATATACAGGGTTGCCTGATCTGGGTACATGTAGTAAACTTTTGCGGTGCATTTCACGGACTCCAGTGTACACAATTTCCCATACAGTTAATCTGCATACAGGAAAAGTGGAGTCCAAGCTGCTCTGAAGAGAGCCGTACAGCAGCGAGATCAAAGCACAGCAAGGGGCTTAGTTTGAGTTGCGGTGAGGGAAGACATCATCCTTGCGACGTTTCCCCCCCCCTGTCCTCGTATAGCACAGTTGGTGCTCTGCCTTTATAGGGCTTGTGATTATAGCAATGACTGAGAGGCTAGGGAGTAATGGTTAGAGTGCTGCAGTTGGATTTTGCAAACTCCAGTTTGAATCCCTCTGCAGCCACGAAGCTACCCTGGCTTGTCTTCAACAATATTATTTATCGCTCTGTTTTTATAACCCTATATTTTTGCTATGCAGATAAAATATATAACTACATATTAAAGGAGGAATTTTAGTTTACCTTTTAGAAGATCATAACCCTTGTGTTACTTTAAGTGTTGCAAAATTTCTAGCAGAAGTTTATAAAGTTAAATCCAAGAATAGCTGCACCTGATTGCTGAATGTTTATTAATTTTATTATTAACTGCTACTAATTGCTTGTTTACGCTTATGCTTCTGCCTATCCCTGTCTCTGATTGTCCCTCTCTCTGATTGTAGACTATTATTATTTCTAATGCCAATAAAGGTAATTGATTTGATTTGATTTATATAACTACATACTTTGTCCTTGGCTCTTTGAAAGAAGAGGTAGGCTACAAATATAAGGGAAAAAATAATAAATAGATTAAAAATAGGAGTGATGTTTAGCTAAGCACTATAATCTATATTGGAGTAAGCGGTTCTTTGAATTCATGTATATTTAAATTTTATTATATTTATGTCACTTATCATCCACGTTTCTCACTGAGACTCCAGGTGGATCACATAGCGTAATTCAATATGATTTATAAACAATGCAATAGGATTTGGGATAGCAGAAAATCTGAAAACAAGGAGAGCTAAAAGAGTGGTGAAACAAAGCATAAACAAGCAGAAATCTGATACAGAACTAAACAATACTGAAGCAAAGCATAAGCAATTTTAAACATGACATGTTACACAATGCAGAAATTACCTAGTAGAAACATACTTATTGGGGCTGCCAACTGTGAGTTGGGAAATTCCTGGATATTTTGTGGGTGGTGCCTGGGAAGTGTGGGATTTGGGTCGGGGAGGGAGCTCAGCGGAATATAAAGCCATAGAGTCCACCCTTCCAAGCAGCCATTTTCTCCAGGGGAACTGATCTCTGTCATCTGGTGATCAGTTGGAATTCTGGGAGATCTCGAGGCCCCACCTAGAGGCTGGCAATGCTTATATTTACAACAACAGACAGTACATAAAAGCGTATTTGGGGTGAAGTAAACCTGAGACCTAGCTTGAATTAGCCTGACATATTTGCCTACAGAATTCTGAAATATCCCTTCTGTTCCCTCATGTACTGGCATTTTCTAAAACCATCCTCATTCCCAGAAGAAACAAAGATGGAAAAAGGGATGAGTCGTATGACATTTTTCCTCAGAAGATGAATTCTCAGTGGGATATATATAAATAAATAAAAAATCTGAGTGCATACATTTTACAGAAAAGAGCCAATGAATGGAAAGATGTGCCAGAAACGTCCGTAACTGGAGGCTTTCCTTATGTAAGAACCACACGTTTCAATCGGCTATGTCAGAAGAGGGACGTTTTCACCTTACTTCTGACAGGATCTCAGAATTACAGTTGTCAGATTTTCATACTTCCTTTGTGAATGGATTCCTATGAACACTTGCTACATGGTGACCAAATCGAGTGCTAGTAATCTATAATCTCTGGCCACGTAATAGTGAAAGGAATTGCCAAGCAACCACTCTTACACCTGGGAAACAAGATGAGGTCAAGAGTCTGGTGGCATGTGGATAAAGGGACCAGCAGTGTTTGCCCTTAAGTTGTTTTTTTATTATTTAAAATATTTATGCACTACCCTTTCTAGGAATGAGGTAGTTTATGGGTTTGCCAATTCAGGGCTGGAAAATTCCAGAAGATTTGGGGGGTGGAGCCCAGGGAGGGTGGAGTTTGGGGATCGGAAGGACCTTCATGGGGGGTATAATGCACCTTCCACCTTCCAAAGCAGCGATTTTCTTTAGGCCAACTGATCTCTGTAGTCTGGAGATCAGCTCTAATTCTGGAGTTTGGCAACCCTAAAACTTTACATGGAAAAGCTATAGTCATATAAAGCCATTATTAAGCATTAAATAATGACTAATCCTCACAGTAATTCGGCAGCCAAAAATTCATTCAGAACATCGAAACGCCTCTTTGGGCTGATGAGACTTAACGGCCCTTTCACGAGGACCTGAGAGAAGGACTGACCCCACCCAAGAGATCATCTCTGAGGCTCCCAACGATTGGAGCAAAGGACCTGTTCCCAGCTCTTAATGTTAGAGCCAGCGAGGTATAGTGGTCAGATAGGGTTGCCAGCCTCCAGGTGGTAGCTGGAGATCTTCCAGAATTACAACTGGTCTCCAGGTCACAGAGATCAGTTCCCCTGGAGAAAATGGCTGATTTGAAGGGTGGACTCTATGGCCTTACACCATTCTGAGGCCCCTCCCCTTCCCAAACCCTGCTTTCTCCAGGCCCCACCCCCCAAATCTCCAGGAATTTCCCACCCTGGACCTGGAAACCCTATGGTCAGAGCATCAGACAGGATTTGGGAAATGCAAATTTGAATCCCTTCTCTACCACGCTAGCTCGCCAGGTGACCCTGGGCCAGTCACTCTCACTCAGCCAAATCATACCTCCATTGGTTTGTTGTTGTGAGGATAATATTGAGAAGGGGAGAATGATGATGTATGCTGCTTTTCTCCCCATTGGGGAGAAAAGTGGATTATAATTATCTGAATAAATCAATGAATAAAAAATATTTATTCGTTCGTTCATTCATTTACAGTCCGTCTTTCTCACTGAGACTCAAGGCGAATTACACAATGTAGTCCCACACATTCAACAACCAGGACATTCAAGAAACAATAAAGAGGATATAAACTGCAGGAATCTCATAAAATTAATATTATTCATTGGCTTATTTAATGAGAACAAACAGAGCAGCACCTGCTCAAAGAATTTGCTCCAGTTTAAGGGTGCAAATTGGGAGAAGTCCTTGGCCCTTTTCACACTGCTTACCTTCACTCGCAACGACGTGGAACATTGCGCGAAGAACGCGGAAGATTGCGTTTTCTCGCACGAGATTTGCACAACATTGCGCAAATCTCGCATGAGAAAACACGATCTGCGTTTTTAGCATGATGTTCTGCATCGTTGAGAGTGTGAAAAGGGCCAAGATGGTTGCAGTTCATGAAGGGTTTTATAAGGTAAACATCTTGGCCTGGAAACCCACAAACAGCCCGTACAGTTGCCACAGAGTTAGTTCTCAAGGCACTTTAAAGCAGAACTACCAGATCAAAGTTTTAATTATCAGAGATTCCGTGAGGCTGTTTGTTTGACAGAATTCTTGTTTAAATAATAGTGCTGTGGGAGGCTTGAGAACTCACGAAGGCCTCCGAGTCAGACATGCCCAGATGGGGACCCCGTCTGTCTCCCTGGCTCCCAGCTGTCCCTCCCAGCAGCAGCACCGAACAGGGTTCAACCTCACTGGCCTGCTCTGAAAGGGAACAATGGAGCACTACGATTTGGTACATGATTAAGCATGAAATGAAGTGGGTGTTTGGGTGACTTTTGGGGTGGCTCTGAATTACCATCCACCTTTGCAAACACACAGAGAAGACCAAGGCTGAGGACAGAAAAAGAGGCAGGGAAATTAAGCTATTGTCTGATTAACCAAAAATCTCACATATTTCCCTTTTTTGAGGAACAGAGGGCCTGAGTTGGGAAGGCAGCAAAAATCCCTTCTGCAAACTTGCTGTGTTAGCAGAAACCCTGGATCCAACCTAATGAAATGTTTAAAAAAAACCTTTCTGGCTTATTTTATGAATTTGTAATACATCATATAGCCCATCTTTCTACCTTGAACCATAATAAAAGTGATTTGTGCATTAAAAATTTAACATTAAATTAACATCTTCATTTTTTAAAAAAAAATTATAGGAGGTGGAGATTTTGTGCATCCAGGACTAAAATGTTTTCAAGGTAACTTCTTTTCTGCAGACACAATCTGAAATGATTCTTTGTTGAGAACAAAAGGCTAAAAAAGCGGTACTAAGAGACCCAGCCAATTAGAGGTCCTACTGACTAAGCTTTGAAGTCCTTGGAAGATTCTATAACACAAAGAGCTATTATTATGCTAATGTATTATGGATTAGATTCTCTGGGGTATTCCATAAACTATAACCCTCCGCATCCAATCCCAGTTATGAAGGTCATAACCCTGACACCTGGTTCATGACCCTTAGAACCAAAGACTTCTTCATCTCACGTCCAAAACCAGCGGCAGGCTGTGTTTGTAAACCAATTTATTAGCTGAGTGTTATGCAAGAGTGTAATTTTTGCTATTGAAATGGAGTTTAAATGCAAATGGATTAGTAAATAATAAGGTTTTTCGATATATTGTTGAAGGCTTTCACGGCTGGAGAACGATGGTTGTTGTGGATTTTCCGGGCTGTATCGCCATGGTCTTGGCATTGTAGTTTCTGACGTTTCGCCAGCAGCTGTGACCGGCATCTTCAGAGGTGTGGCACCAAAAGACAGAGATCTCTCAGTGTCACAGTCTCTCAGTGATCTCTGTGTCACAGTCTGTGACACTGAGAGATCTCTCTTTTGGTGCCACACCTCTGAAGATGCCAGTCACAGCTGCTGGCGAAATGTCAGGAACTACAATGCCAAGACCACGGCTATACAGCCCGGAAAATCCACAACAACCAATAAGGTTTTTGTTCATTTTGTTAACTTATCCTTTTAACTGTAAGCCACCTTGAACAGGACTCAGATGAGGAAGCATAGCTGTTTAATAAATAAAATAACATAAAACCAAAACGAAACATTTTTAGTGGCTCTAGGTAAGCAGGAGCAGTTAAACTACAGGCAGACTATAAGGTAAAGCAGGGATCCTCAATGTGGTGCCCACGGATGCCGTGGCACTTGCGGATACCTTTCCAGGTGCCCAAGAACTGTTTTTAGAAAGTGGGTGGGACCAGGCAGGGCTTTGCCCAGAAGGGCTTTTGATTGGCCGTAGAGATCTGATTGTCTATGCAGATTTGTAAGAAGTTGCTTCGGCAGCAGCTGTCACCACAATACAAGGATCTTCTCTGTGTGACTGAAGTCAAGCTGTGCGTATGCAAGAAAATATGTGTAAACAGGGCTCATTTCGAGGGGAACGCACAGGAACGCATTTCCGGCAGTTCCCCAAAGAGGTCACATGTCAGGTGGCCCCACCCATCTGATTCTTGGCCATGTGGGGCCCGTTTTGGCCTGGATTGGGGCTGAAATGGCCCGGATTGGGCTTCTGACAGGTGGTGGATCACTCTCCCGCTCATCAGTGGCCCGATCCTGACTATTTTGGGCCCCTTTTCAGCCATTTTCAGCCCCTTTTTGCCATTTTGGGCCCAATTTTGGCCCTGAATGGCCAGGATTGGGTCCAAAACAGCCAGAACAGGTGATGTCAGGGTGTGTGGCATATGCAAATCAGTTATACTAATGACACACTTATGGTGATGGCAAGAGGCGTGGCATATGAGTTATGCTAATAAGTTGTGCTAATGAGTTCCTCCAGCTCTTTTTCTATGAAATGACCCCATTTGTAAACCATGTGTTCATTTTAAATAGCATTCTGTTAAACTGAACTTTTGCCTGAAATGCTGAAGACTTACTATGCATGTTATTCATGACCTCCCTGACATTTTGTTATTTGCTCCACAGTAGGGATGCCAGGCTATGCCTGGCAGCCAGCAGGAGTCGAGGGAAGCTGGGGACATGGAGAGTGTCATTGGCAGGGCTTTTTTTCAGTGGGAACGCAGTGGAACAGAGTTCCGGCACCTCTTGAAAATGGTCACATGGCCGGTGGCCCCACCCCCTGATCTCCAGACAGAGGGGAGTTGAGATTGTCCTCCGTGCTGCCGAGCGGCATGGAGGGCAATCTAAACTCCCCTCTGTCTGGAGATCAGGGGGCGGGGCCACCGGCCATGTGACCATTTTCACCGAGGGTGATTTAAACTTTAAAAAACTCCCCCCTTGTTCCAGCTGACCCAAAGTGACGTCATTGTGCGGTCTTGAGTTCCACCACTGAGTTCAACCACCTCTTTTCCCAGAAAAAAAGCCCTGTTGGTAATGGCATGATGTCACTTATGGGAAAACTCCAGAAGTGATTCTTGAGGAATCGCCAGAAACTCTATGGTAAATCACTTGGAGATTCCTCAAGAGAACGAATATCACTTTCAGGTTTTTCCTAGAAATGACATCATACTGTTGCCAATAATGATTTTTTCCCCCCTGCCTCTGGCCGGTTCCAGCAGGCAACAGCTCCTGGGGAAGAAGATCTCCTGCTCCCAGCAGACGTATGGCAACTGTACTCGACCACCTGCACCAGCCATTTTGTAGTTGCACCTACCACCCTGTCAGGATTCAAAAGATGCCCACAGTCTCAGAAAGCTGACGTAAACGGTGGCTAGCCTAGAACAAGCTATAAGTATTCTCCTATATCAAGGATGTCCTAAAGTACTGAGCAGTTGGAAATGACCAGTTTTGGCTAGTGCAGCCTGGGATTGTGTTATTCATTGAAAAAGAGAAGTTGTTTAAGGACACATACTGTTACTGAACTGAACTAATACCATGCATAAAGTTGTAAAACTAATCTTGTTGCCGCCCCTTTTGTTGGGACATTTCTAAGGCAAAGCAATTGCCTCTTTGGCTGCTTCTCTGAGGACACAGCTCTTCACCCTAAAGGCACAGCCAGTTTGGAAACAGATTCTTTCTGTTGATGCTAAGCAGTCCACTGGCTTGGCAAAGTTGCACCATTCATCACCAGTTCTTGAGCGTATGTTGCAATAATTCGACTGACCCCTTACTTAGGAAAACGTAGTTTCTCTCTTTTTCATGAAAAAAAGCATAATTTGATCTAGATTCCTGAGTAAACCACATGGGGAAATTCCAATGTAGGTGTTAAATTTCAGTCATTATATGTTTTAAAGCCTGCACATCAGCCAAAAATTGGCTCCAGAAGCGGCTCTCAAAATGAAATCTTCACAACAAAATGTCCTTGGGGTGAGGATCTTCAGCTGGGATGGGGTCTCCATTTGCACTGGATGTTTCTTGCCCTTCCCTGATAGTCTTAGCACTAGCAGTTGAAAGATAAAGTGAAGGGACCTGTCGGTGATGCTAGATCACCTTGGAAGGTACTTAGATGCTCCCTCCCCTTGGATGGCTTCATCAAAACACCTGACAGCTGGAGGAAGAGGGCTTGTTGGCTGCACCTGCAGCCAGGTGCATCAAAGGGCTGATGCAATCACAATTTGCGATACTGTGTTCCGTATTCAATTCTCAATTCAATTTTGAGCTGAACTTGACAGGGTGCAAGACATGCAGGTGCAGTCTTGCAATTTATGTTTGTTTTTACTGAAATTTAGCCATAGTAATTTAGGAATTTGATTTGAACCACCATGTAGAAAGAGAACACTTGATGCTTTCCCCATGGGGGCAGCCAAAATAACTTCCATTCAGCTACTTCCCCCATGCAGAAACAGGGGAAAGATACAAGGACATGTCAACTAATCAGTAATTTTGAGGAACAAGCAGGCTTACATGGAAAGAAAAATTGTTGTTAGGCAAAAAAGTTTTGACATTAGAGCTGCCAGATCTAGAACTTTGTATAGAAGAATGGAAGGTGGAATATATCATCTTCCGTTGCTGCAGCATGAGGAGGGGGGAAAGAGCTGCCTCTGAGCTTCTCCTTCATATGTAACTCCTACAGACGCTGTAGCTTTGTTCCAGATGGAATATGACAATTGTATCTGGCAACCTTCTTCCCAAGTCCAGCCATGCCTAGCAGAAAATTAAAAACTACTCTGCAAGCTAACCGTACTATTTTATATTGCTATAAACTGGCAGTTCTCAGACTCCTTGACTCAAAGATGGTTGTCTGTTGTTATCATTATAGTATAGCTATATCAGCTATGTTCTATTAAATACACATCTGTAAAGACAAGATTGCTTTGAAGTCTCAACTGCTAAGGGAAACCGCCTTTAACAGGAGTGGTGTGTTCTTTACTGGAAATTGCGTTGCAGGATAGATGGCATATTAAAGGTAAAAGGATAACAGCGAAGGAACTTAAGCCGGGTGTCTTGGTGCTTCCTCCCCTTCGCTTCAACAAAACTGATCTTGCTAGATGCATTATTTTTTATTTGAAGAGTTTTATGATGAAACAACTAGTCCAGCAGTCAGATAAGACAAGAAACAGCCGTATGTGGAATTGTTGGACCCTGTAGATTTTTTGCCCCTGTGGAACTTTAGGAGGTGAATGAAGAAGGTGGAGGCTACATCCCCCCTTAAAGAGGCAGCGGAGGACTTTTAAATATGAGCAGGGCTTTTTTTCTGGGAAAAGAGGGGGTGGAACTCAGTGGGTTGCCAGCACAGGGGGCAACTCTTGGCAGGAGGTGGTGCCCCTGGTGCCACATGTGTGCGCGCAAAGTGCACGCATGCTCCCAGGGCCAATGATGTCACTTTGGGTCAGCTGGAACAAGGCGGGAGTTTTTAAAAGTTTATATCACCCTCGGTGAAAATGGTCACATGGCCGGTGGCCCTGCCCCCTGATCTCCAGACAGAGGGGAGTTTAGATTGCCCTCCACCCCAGTGGCGCAGAGTGCAATCTAAACTCCCCTCTGTCTGGAGATAAAGGGGCAGGGCCAACGGCCCTGTGACCATTTTCAAGAGGTGCCGGAACTCTGTTCCACCACATTCCAGCTGAAAAAAAAAACCCCTGAATATGAGAGATAAAGCATTCAGTCCCTTCGATTCCCACCTTTACAGAATGAAAGTGGTGATGGGGAGAGAAATGCTGCAGTTTGACTGGGACCAGGAACATAAACAAACTATGAGCCAAGCTACAAGTGATGAATGACACAGGTTGGACACTTGTCCGCTTCCCTCAAGTTTTGATGGGAAATGTAGGCGTCCTGGTCTTGCAGCTTGGCTCTCCGACTGCTGTGCAATGGACTTTTCAACTGTCACTTGTCCAACATTCCGCCAAGCTGCCTACATTTCCCGCCAAAACTTGAGAGAAGCTGACAAGTGCCCAACCTGTGTCAGGCGTCACTTGTAGCTTGGCTCATAGTTTGTTTATGTTCCTGGTCCCAGGACCTTTGGGGGTTTCCACCTGATCTGCAATCTGCTAGAATTTGTGTGCATTTATACTGTGGAGGCTTTGGGGGACAGTGGGACAAGTGTCCAGGCAATTAACTAATATGCTAATGGCAACAACATTTCACGTACACAGACATTTGAATGTATTTCACAGATGTGGCATGCATTGGGCAGGCAATCCCCCTATCCTGGCTAGTATTCAGACCACATGTAATTATTTTCATAAGGCACACACATGCACCTCTATCTCTGGTTATCATAAGATGTAAAAAGTAACCACAACAAAAGTTCTTAAATTATACTGATTTTTTCCCAACTCAGTCTTGGCTATATTCAATCCTTTGAACTTTGCTGAGAATCTTGGCACTCCTGAAATCTCTTCTCCCTCTACAAACCCATCAACAGCACCTCTGCTCTTTCACAAGAGATGTTTAAATCATTTTTTTTTTAATTTCCTAAATCTTTCTCAGTTTGTGGTTTAAAATCATATCAACCAATATTATGCCGACAAACATGTAGTTTATATACTTTTAAAATGGAAAAGAGTCCAGTAGCACCTTTAAGACTATTACTGTAGCATAAGCTTTCGAGAATCACAGCTCTCTGCATCTGACGAAGAGAACTGTGATTCTCAAAAGCTTATGCTACAGTAAAGTTGGTTAGTCTTAAAGGTACTACTGGACTCTTTTCTATTTTTGCTACTACAAACTAACACGGCTAACTTCTCTGGATCTATATACTTTTAAGTACTGAGCCTACTGATTTGGTAAAATGGTACCCAGAAGCTCATTGTGATAAAACTTTACCATTTGGGGTGGACTTCTAGAGGGGATCATTTGAAGTAAAATCTCAATGTTTTTAGTGCTCATACTGCATTATCTATTTCCTGAAGTCACCTCCCCTAAGTAAAAGCCACCCAAACACACGTTATAGCTGGAGAGATTTCCTTAGTGTTTCAGGTTACAACCACCTCTTTTAATATTACCAACGTGGTGGGAAACTTTCTCAGGATAGAGAGGCAGTTTTGAAATATTTCTTAAGACAAACTAGGTAGTGGGACAATTCATACCTTACGTATCACTAGCTGAGCTTTCTGGAAAGAACAGGTGTTCAAAATTGTAAGGTTCACAAAACCATTCCACGTGCTTTAAAATGAGGATGATGATAACAATAATGATGATAATGAGAATTAGGGATGTGATGGGATGGAAAATGGAGTAAGTCCTGCAAGGAATTGCGTTTCAGTGTCTCGCCCCCAATACTATGGTATTGCCAGGATTCTTCTGTCTCATAATTCTCTGTGTCTTCTCAAAATGGATTTCCAGAGTAAAGGAGAGGGAGGGTGGCAGTTTAGTCTAACTGGAGACTCTTTCTGGAAGGCTTTTTATTGGGTAACGTAGGGAAGAGCCATGAGGTTTTCCCTCTCTGAAGATGGGAGGTGCAACAGGCTTGGCTATCACACAGTGAGGTGTGTGAGTTGGGCTGGTTTATATCAGGATCAGGGCTCATTTCGAGGGGGAACACACAAGAACGCAGTTCTGGCAGGTCCCCAAAGAGGTCACGTCAGATAGCCCAGCTCACTTGACTCTTGGCCATTTTGGGCCCATTTCAGCCTGGATTGGGGCCAAAATGGCCCAGATCAGGCCTCTTACGGATGGCGGATCACTCTTCCACTCAGCAGCGGCCCGATCCTGATCATTTTGGGCCCCTTTTCAGCCATTTCCAGCCCCTTTTTACCATTTTGGGCCCAATTTCGGCCCTGAATAGCCAGGATTGGGTCCAAAACAGCCAGGATAGGTGATGTCAGGGGGTGTGGCATATGCAAATCAGTTATGCTAATGACACACTTCTGGTGATGGCAAGGGGCGTGGTATATGCTAATGAGCTATGCTAATGAGTTCCTCCAGCTCTTTTTCTACAAAATGACCCCTGATCAGGATCCTTTGACCAGGTCCAAGACTATTCTTCCCATCCTTGCAAGTGGACTGAAGTGGTGTTGAAGACGTGAAAATATTTTAAATAATCACTTAACCCCTTAACTACCTATACGAATGATGATTGTAAAGAGGACAAGATGAATTTTAATTAAGGTTTTTCACACGTGTGTAAATTGACCCATTTGTACCATTTAGTTCTATCTTTAAAAAGCCACGGGTTTCAACTGTATGGTACTGTACCCCTTTCTTTCTTGCCTGCTGTTTTTCTTCTAGGAGAAGATGAACTCATGGGATTCAGGGTTGTATGTATGGGAGGCGACAGGGAAGGGGTAAATTATGTCTGTCCTAGAGAAAAACTCTGTAAAAACTAGTAACAGACAAAAGACAATGCATGAAAGCATAACCAGTTTTATGTGGGCTTTGTGCAATCAGATCTAAATAAAGGAGGGAGAGACATATTTGTACAGTGTTAAGGGAGGGGCTTGGTAACAGTAATAACAGAAAAAAACCATTCGTGTAAAACCAAAACTGATTTTAAGTGGTTTATACGGGGAGATTCAGAAGATTTTGAAAATTAATTTTGCCATGAAACCTTAGGCTATGTTGTTGGGAATAATATCAGATAGAACACTACGTAAATTATTTTGGTATTTGCTGACAGCAGCAAGAGTGGTAATGGCGAGTAAACGGAAAGAAGGAGAATGCCCAACCAGAGAAATTTGGAAGGACAAAATGTCAGAATATGCGGCGATGGCAAAACTGATGAATTACATAAATAGAAGGCCAATTAAAGAATTTGAAGTGAAATGGGCAAAATATTTCGCTTATAACAGATAAACTTTATAAGATATCTCAGTTCTGTAAATCTGAAAATGATTGCATATTGATATATTTTATAATTTGATGGTAAGAAAACTAGTTATATAAAGATAAATGGTAGAATAAACTGTAATATTGAAAGATTGGTAAAAAGTCAACATTGTTATTGTTAAGTAAAGTATAAAGTAATGATAAGTAGAGGGAAATAAGGATTTTTTCTTATTTTCTAAGATAAATAGTAGAAATAGGTTAGAATTTTCAATAGTATTTTCTGGATACTCTTAAAAGGGTATGATAACCAACTATATTTGTCCTGTTTGTCCCCTTTCCCCCCTTCTTTTCTATATTCCCTGTTTGTTTTAATAAAATAAAATAAAAAAGTGGTCTTCAGGTTATTAGACTTAAACTGATCATACATTTTCAGTTTCAGTAACTTGAATATTTCTATAGTCTTTGAAAATATGCTTAGAGCCAACTTTCTTTACTGGCAAGGCTTATAGAGGAATGACTTCTGAACAAAAATACCAACTCTGAGCAAAGAATGCCTTTAAAAAAAAAAGAACTATGAATTAAAATGGGCTTGTATTCAGAAAGTTTTCCATACATAGTTTGATTTTTAAATTCCTTCCCTCTGCTCCATACCTAGGATAGGCGCCTTGGTGAACCAAGACCTAAGAGGGCAGAGCAGGAGTTTAAAGAGAAATCCTCTCTGATAGCAGCTTAGCATCAAGGATGCCCAATATTTTTCAGTTTAAGCTTTAGCAGTCACAAATATTTTTTCCCTGTCCAAGTTGGAGTCCTCTCTTCTGGAGGAAGGTCTGTAAACAGCATGAATCATAACAGTAATTTTGATAAGGGCTTGGGCAACTCGCAAAAGCACCTCAGCTATGTTTCAGGCAGAAAAGGAATGACAATTAGAGCATCACAAAGTAAAAAAAGGGGCTATGGCAGGGCTCATTTTGAGGGGGAGTGCACAGGACCTCCCCAAAGAGGTCACATGTCAGGTGGCCCCACCCACCTGACTCTCGGCCATTTGGGGCTCGTTTCAACTTGGATTGTGGCCGAAACAGCCCGGAGTGGGCCTCTGACAAGTGGTGGGTCACTCTCCCACTCAGCAGCAGCCCGATCTTGACCATTTTGGGCCCCTTTGGGGCCATTTTCAGCCCCCTTTTGCCATTTTGGGCCCAATTTCAGCCCTGAATGGCCAGAATTGGGTCCAAAACAGCCAGGATAGGTGATGTCAGGGGGTGCGGCATGCGCAAATCAGTCATGCTAATGAACCACTTCTCTACAAAATGACCCCTGGGCTACAGTACCTCAACTGTAAGGAAAACAAACGCATTTGTTAGAGGAGTAACGTAACAAAAGTCACAAGCAAGCAACGGGTGCTCCATATTGAGGAAAGCAAGGAAAACAAGGATACTGTCCATTCCAAAGAAATAATTTGGCCACCATTTTTTTTTGCCGAGAACTGAACCATATATCATATCATATGTGATTCATATCACAACTTGATGCATCAACAGCCAAGGAGCAAAGCGGCTCTGGCTCCTACCAGGGAGTCAGCTGTCAACACACCAAAGATTGGGAGCAATGCTGATGGGATGATGATATGGAAAAGTGTGCAGGGGTGATGAACGAGGAACAAGAGGAGCCCTTATGGAGATTGTCAGGTTCTTTGCAAATCTGGCAATATGTGTTAGCCTATCATTCAGTAAACACTGCCTAGCAATTACCTAGAGAAACCAATTCAATGAGAAACAAAGCTTGACCAAAAATCTTTTCAAATGTAAGTGGTTCAAAATAGCAACACATTCCAAATACAACACATCCTCGTTGTTTAAGGATTTAGGGAGGCAGCACATTTTAGGACTAAAGCCCAAGCTAGGCAGGAGAAACGTTTGTTTCCATCTGAACCTGTCCCACTTGTGCATAAAGCAGGGATGAGGCCACAATTTTTAGAGTCTGTCTGAGGGGTAACTCCACACACCCCACACACTAGTGTTTACTCCCCCCATTTCTCAGGCACTTTTATCAGCTATTTCCAGTAAGGACATAATAGCTGTGCTGAGTAAGAGCTAAACTACAAGAGACAAATTACACGAGGAAGCGCACGTGAAGACAGTTGCAATGTTAGCCGGGAAGCTGAGTTTTAAGACAGATTGGAAGGCTTTGTCAATTTCCCCTCTCTACAGAGCTAGCCAAGATAACTCCTCAGAGGGTTTGTTTCTTTCCTCTTTGCCTCTGTCAGTTTCATGTCCCCTTCTGTGAAGAGGAGATAAACAAACCCTCTGAAAAGTGACCTTTGCTGTTTTGTAGAGAGGGGAAATTGACAAAGCCTTCCGATCTCTCTTTTAAAACTCAGCTTCCCGGCTAACATTGTAACTCCCTTTACGTGAGCTTCCTCACGTGATTTGTCTCTTGTAGTTTAGCTGTAAGAGTAATGGTCTATCATCCAGTTTCCTGCAGTGGTGAGTCAGATGTCAGGGGGAAGCCTGCAAGCAGGGCCCACAGACTTCAGCCTGCACTTGCCAATTGCTCCCCAGCATCTGATAGTCAGATGCATTCATTCTGCCTTTGAGCCTGAAGTTTCCATTCAGCTGCCATGGATAATAGCCAACAATAGACCTATCCTCCATAAATCTGTCCCAGCACATTTTAAATCCATCTAAACCAGAGGCCATCACCTGAACTAGTGGCAGTGAGTTCCACAAGTCAGCTTCTAATCAAGTAAAGTAATGATTCCTTTGGTCTGTCTTGAATGTTCTGCCAATGACTTTCATGGGGAGACCCAAAGTCTCAGAATTATGGCAGCAGGAGAGTAGTTATTATCCATATCACTTTTCAATTATCTCTACATTATGCATAAATTTTGTCAATCCATACTATGTCACCTTTTATGTCATCTTTTTTCAAAACTAAAAAGCCCCAGATGCTTCAGCCTTTCCACAAAGGGGCTCCAACCCGTAATCATTCTTGTTTGTCCTTTTCAAATCACTGCTGTATCAACTAGTTATAGCAAGCTATTCCCCATATGACGGACTCCCCCTTCACTCCCCCACTGTGAGGCAGATTTCCCCACCAAAATCAAAGTTTGCTCGCTGTGGCTAAGCAGCCTCAAGTAGTGTGTCTCTGTTTATAGTTTCAAGATTTTTGTCCCACCCTGATAAGTGGTTGTATTTTAGGCATATTAACCCAGCCCAGGACGTGATAGGGAGAAAAGCGGGAGCTCTCTTCCTTTGGTATATGAAATGGCAATGGAGGCTGAATAACGTTCAAAAGAAACAGAAACTTTATTCAACAGGCAGGGATGGAATATAGACAGTCAGGGAATGAAAGAGCTGAGATAAAACTTGCTGATAGAACAGAATTCTTAAAAGGCAAGTTTTCTTGCAGCTTAGTTTCAATTTCTTAAATCTTATTAGTGAGAAGTGTTTTGTTTATTCCCTTGGCTACAGCAAAAAAGGTTCTTCACAGAGTTCCCTTTACAGATTACCAGACTTAAACACAGTTTTCCTTTTACACCAGTCCTGGAGTCCTCCAACGAGCCAAACCTCTTCGTCTAGACATTGGGCATGAATTATTCTTCCTTTCCTGAGATGAAATAACCTTTTCCAATGACTGCAATGGGAGTCTCCACATACTGCCCAATTCGCTCTGAGCCAAAACACATCCTCAGTTCTATTGTAGCTGGGTAAATAGGTTTCAGCTGGTGCTGGCTTTTCTACTGGGAATTCTTCTCCCTCAAAACAATGTTCTTATAGTTGGGGCAACTGATATCCTTTCCTTCACTTCAGAGGGGTACCGTCTGACCTTCTCTGTCAGATACTTACACACACACTCTTCAAATCCCGACTCCTAACAGAACTGAAAAATCCGGTCAGCAGCCCTCACGTTCTGACGGTGGGGTTCTGACCAGCCACAGTGAAGGGGGAAGCCGGCCAATCCAGTTCTTATTCCAGGCCACTGTCAGCTCCTCCCTCTCCAGTCTTCTGAGTGCTGCACGGTGGAAACCTCTCTTTAAATTGTGTTCCGTCATACCCCACAACTCAAACGCAGCAGCGGCTCCTTCCCCATCAATGAAGTTAGGAATTGGTTTGGCCCGATGTGACCCTCTTAGAACTTACTTACAGTGAATTTCATCTGCTGTTCTGTCCCCACTTCATCTAGTTTGGCTTGGCAGAAAAGCTTAGCTCCCACAAAAGCTGTGGTCACAAGTAGCTTTGGTGTAAGTCTGTATGCTGCATGTGCCAGGTCTAAGGAGGGTCTGCCTTTAGGCCGTTGAATGCACAGGGTGGCCTTTGGAAGACACCATTCCATTCCTGGGTTCTTACTATTTCCCTGTGCCTCAGAGAGTTTTGATTCATGATGGGCCGCTCTTCTCCCTGGGCTTACTATCCTCAGCCCACTGGGACCCTTCCTCTCCAACAAAATGCCTTTCAACTTTCCCATGGCTTCCTTTGGTTTGCTTAATCAATGTAGCTCCACCATGAATAACTCACAAACTTGCTCAGCCTCATCCTGATCAGGGAGGCAGCTTTATACTGTAGCATGACTACCCAGGATAGCAAGATCCAGACAACATGTTGTAACAAGTGTTGTTATCTTCAGAGTTGCACCCTAGGTAATTTCCTTAGTGTTCCTATTGATAAGGTCAGCTTTGTTACAAAGGTCTGAGGAACATCATTGTTTTTCTCACAACAGCCCTATAGATAGGATGATTATGTAAGTATTATCCAGGGATATCGGCGTGAACACTAGCATGTCTACCGGGGGCGTGGGGTACCAGTGCCTGAGTTATCTGGAACAAGGCTTTTTATGATCTGCCACGATCCAAGCATCCCATGAGAACTGCAACCATGTAGACAAGGAGCAATGCCCATGGGAATCTTGGTGTGAAATTCATGTAGCTGTGCTTTATTCTTCGTTCTCTTTGCCCCCCCCTCCAATTCCTCGACAGTTTCTCGAGCAGACCATCACGAAAGGCAGCAGTCCTGTTCCTATGGCATTAAATCTCAAGACTTCCTGTTTACGCAGAGAAGTAAACCTTCTCGTTTGTTATTTCATTGATTTCATAAGGTCTATAAGACTTTGACAGGTTACTCATAATTTATGTAACACATTAAATACATACAGTTTACTTGCATTTGTGCATGAGTGTGAAGGCCTTCTCAAAACAAATAACAAAACGTAAAAAAACAGTGTTGTAACTCAAACAGAAATCGCAGAAAGCCATCTCCAGTAGTTATAAGAAAAGGAAGACATATGATGGATTTATTTATATTTCAGTACATAGAGCCCCGTGGCACAGAGTGGTAGGCTGCTGTACTGCAGCCCAAGCTCTGCTCATGACCTGAGTTTGATCCTGGAGGAAGCCAGGTTAAGGTAGCCGGCTCAAGGTTGACTCAGCCTTCCCATCCTTCTGAAGCTGGTAAAATGAGTACCCAGTTTCTTGGGGGTAAAGTGGAGATGACTGGGGAAGGCAATGGCAAACCACCCCGTAAAAAGTATGCCAAGAAAATGTCGTGATGCAACTTCCTGTCAGGTTCTGACTGTGTTGTAACCAAAGAAACTCCATTTTGATCCTGTCTGTATATTAAGTGTTTTCTTTGCAGGTGGCAAGCCTTCCACTGGAAGCTCACACAGAGAAGAGGAATGTTATGTCTACATATATCTGCCTTTCAGACTGCCTTGGGAAACTTTCACTTTCTCACCCTCGGGCCGATTGTTTTGAGAACTGAGGGGGAGGATGGGGCCCGCAGGGAACTGCTATTCTGTACCTTTGCTTTTGCCTGTCATTCGTAACAATTTCCAAGCTCAGCCCTGATCCTTGGAGCTGGGAGTGTGGACTTATATTGGTTGTCTATCTTCAGTAAAGCCTTTTGAAATCAATGAATTCTTGTCTCATTGCAAGGGGTAGTCTGGATTGCAACTTTTATTCAAGCCTCAGTCTGACACTTCGCCCCATGGGTCAATAATGACTCGGTGCTTGCACACGGGACTACCTTTTACCTTTCACTTAATTTCAGTACGTAGTGGTGGTTAAATGTGGTCTGCTAGCCAATTTCCTCCTAATTGTTGTTCCAAGTGCCTGAGTAGTAACATGAGTTGTTGGACATTTTCAGGACATGGTTGAAAGCATTTCCCATCAATTTCTTTGTGGTCACCAATACCCTAATTCTCATGAGGTATTGCCACTTTGTATGGAGGTCAAATACAACAGATAGGTACATAGTGGGTGTCACTTAGTTCCAGAGGCCACAAAGTAATTACTGGCAGAACTTGAACAATTACACTGGAGTTTATATGCTAAGCACCGAGTTAGTCTAACCTTCACAGCACTTCTTAGATAGGCCACATCACTTTCTTTCTATGTAACAGTTAATACTGGGCGTTCTGAGAACAGAATGATAAGAGAAGATAGAAAGTCACAGGGTTTTTTTTCAGTGGGAATGCAGTGGAATGGAGTTCCGGCACCTCTTAAAAATGGCCACGTGGCTGATGGCCCCTCCCTCTGCTCTCCAGACAGAGGAGAGTTTAGATTGCCCTCTGCGCCGCTCAGTGGTGCGGAGGGCAATCTAAACTCCCCTCTGTCGGGGGATCAGGGGGTGGGGCCACCGGCCATGTGACCATCTTCACCGAGGGCAATTAAACTTTAAAAAACTCCCCCCTTGTTCCAGCTGACATCATTGTGTGGTCTTCGAGTCCCACCACCTCTTTTCCCAGAAAAAAAGCCCTGGAAAGTCAAGATTAGTAAGTAATGAACCATTTCTCAGAAAAACTTGTCCTCTCAGGCTCCCATTATCATTAACATTTCATAGCAGCTTTTTATGTAACAGTTTATATTCTGGTACTTCAGAACTACAGTGCAGCAGTTGTGAAGGGATAATGTATGTGTATTATTTGCTATCTGCCCATTGAAAAGGCACACAAATGGAGCCCTAATCCTGGCCAACAAAGTGATTCTGTGTAACTGAGAAGGATAAATAGCAACTAACAAATCTGGAACAAAAGACCCACGTATCTCGTATGTGGGTATCTACACCCAAGTAGAAAATGTGAGAAATGCTGCCCTGAGTTTCCATCACAGCAGTATTAAAGCATATACATTTTCAATGGCTGGACCATCATCATTTAACAGCAAACTGGCTGGCACTCTGTACAAACGATAAAAACAGCAGAACTAGACCACTGGTAGAAAGGGGTCTGTACATACTACTCCAGCGTGCAGAAAAAATGGATTTTGTAAACTGATGAAAAGACTCCCCCCACCCGGGTTTGAGGACTGAATATGTTCCAGGAGGCTTAGGATGCTAAGAGCAGTTGAGAGTCAACAGAAAGAAAAAAGGGAGAGATGAGAAGTTATCTTGCTGAACCCCCTAAGAGAATCCAGGAAGGGGAGATCTTTGGAGAGGGCTTTTTTTAATAGTTCTCCCCTCCCATGGGCCTCCAACTTGTTCCTTCTTGACAGTCCTATGTGACAACAGAAAGAGACACTTACAGATAAGGTTTATAGAAACACATTGCTTTATCATTTTTTTAAAAAAATATCTCCCATGGTTCCATTTTATCTTTTAAAAAGATATCTCCCATGGTTCACTGAGCGTTCTCAATGCCTGCTTGAACTTCTATATTATTGGGGGAGATTAGGGTCTGGGGATGCGTACTTTGACTCACGTATTCCCCACCCTAATTCCTCCTCTCCCCCAGTCCAGGCTGCTTTGAGCTTTTAAGGGATTGAACCACCTTTGGATATTAAGAGTGTTCTGGCAGAGAAATGAATTAATGGATATAGGAAAGGTGCTTCCTCTCATCATAATTAATTGCATCCCTGCCTTGGAGCGCAGAAGTATTATGCTAGTAATGCTATTGAGAGCTTCCATCTACCCCACCATATTGCTCTTTGCAGCTCCCCAACTTGTTTTTAATTGTTTCTGTTTACTTTTCTGTCCTTGATTTCAGAACAGTCCTTAGGCATGTGTATAATATAAAGCATGGAGGCAATTCTTTCTAACAATAGCATGTCCTCTTCCTATGCTTTGTCTCCCCCAAACCAACAAGTAATCTAAAATGAATGTTAAGTCTCGTCTCCAAGGTCTTCAAATCAAAGATAAAGCTTCATCAATTAGAATGTACACGTGACTTAGCTATGTTTTATAATACCATAATTCAGAAACTTTCTTTCCCTGATTTAGCATTGTTTACAACAATACTCAGTCTTGAATCATGTATCAAAAGCAATGGTCAGGACCAATGAGAGTTTTTCCATAATCACAAAAGTGTCTTCTTCCAAACATCCTGTGCTGAGAAAGTTTCCCGGTAAGAAAAAGTAGATAGAATTTCTGCAGTAAATGATATTTGCTGATGCTGAAAATAACATGGAAACAAAAATGTACAAAAATATTTTAATATTATGTAATGTGAACATGAAAACAATGTAAGATATATTTTAAAATATTTTGTATGATATAATAATAATGGTTACAAGAACGTGATTTTTTTAGAGTGCATAAAAGTGAATAAAACTGCGTCAGGAAGCCGGTAACAAAAGCAACGTGAGCAAGCAAAATTAAGTTTTCAGTAACTATATTGGCATACATAAATACTGAATATATCAAAAGGATAAAAATCTGTAAATATAAATGATAAAATAAATCAAATAATTGATAACTTAAAATTCTGTTATGAATGAGTGATATGCTTTTGGTAAGGCCAATTACATTGTCTGCTATAACAAAACAATCATTGATCTCTTAAATCAGCTCACAAGATCCACATCTTCAAACCTGCTGAAAGAAGCCCATCAGACACAGGCAAATCAGCCAGCTCCCGTGGCTACCTAAAAAATGGAAATGTTTTAATTAGCCATAGCTTATCTTGCACCTGGGTAATTTTCAAACACTGCAAGACTCTTTTCCTTAGTCTCTGGCCCCGCACTGATAGGCAGTTCTCTGAAGGGTTTTACTGATCAGTTCTGAACAGTATCTGGGGTTTCTATTCTGGTAGTCTTTGTCTATGCCCTTTAGGTAAGATTGATACCTCTTTTCATAATCTTTCTGAGTGCCCACTTTATGAGCATCTTAGAGCTTTTAGCTTGTCATTCTGAATTTTCTGTTTTAGATGTGCCGTCCTTTTTACTCGGTGATAGAGATCCTGAAGTTGCTCTATTAGTAGCTATTTTTTCCTTAGTTCTTTCATCTCTTAAGTCATAATTATTTCTGCTGCACAAGAGCACTGAGTCACAGAGCTTCGATGAGAGAATGGAAAGTATCTGGGATTTGACCAGAGGCAGGGCTTTTTTTCAGCTGGAACGCAGGGGAACGGAGTTCCGGAACCTCTCGAAAATGGTCACATGGCTGGGGGCCCCACCCCCTGATCTCCAGACAGAGGGGAGTTTAGATCGCCCTCCGCGTCACTGCGCAGAGGGCGATCTAAACTCCCCTCTGTCTGAAGATCAGGGGGTGGGGCCCCCAGCCATGTGACCATTTTCACCGAGGGCAACCCACTGAGTTCCACCACCTCTTTTCCCAGAAAAAAAGCCCTGACCAGAGCCAAGTGTATGCAAGAGGTGAGATCTAACAGGCCAGGTCTAGGCTCGAGCATCTGAAGGCCTCCTTCTTTCCATAGTCCATGGTCCTGAAAAACTAGTCTCGCGACCTGCCCCCTGGGTGGTGCCTCTCACAGTGTTCATGGGTTAAGAGGGGAAAAAAACCAATACATCTTTATGGTGATGTATTTACTCAATTTCAACAATTTCTAAGTCACTTCTCAGCAAATTGCTCCTGTGGCTACATACACTGGTAAAAGGTAAGGTATAAATCATCGAATAAAAAAGCAAACGAATCTATAACTAGCAATAAAATCTAAAAAAAACCCCCAATTATTCAAGTGTTTGGGTGTGGCTTTGAATCTCAGTCCACATGGACACATTCTCTCCTGCCCTGATACAGATAACCAGTTTAAGAAGCCAGACTGGCTAACTAAAAAGGCATCTTCATTGTGCAGTTTTTTTCTGTGCATGCAGGGACACCCCTACTAATCCCACAGAGGTCTTTCACTACCTAAGCTCAGATGGGACCAGGTACGGAAGGCAGTGGGACTGCTCTGGTTGTCGACGCATGGAAACATCTCATGAGAGAATGTGTGGACACAAACGGAAGCCCTGAGACGTGATATTCCGTTGCTACCAGAGGTCTCCAAAGTCATTTTCAAACTTTTTATCTCTTCTCACCCAAAGTCCCTAGTATCCCAGACGTAATTTTGCACATGTTAACTACTGTCACCATCAACATAATTTACATGTCGTAGACTACGCAACAGCATGTTGAGAAGATCTGCTCTGTTCTTGCACACCTTATACAAAGTTTCAATTAAAATGGTATTTACATATCCTGTTGGCCTACAGAAATGTTGAGCAACTGGTGAGTTGCTATCAGTGCAAAAACCCTCAATGACATTACTTAGAAGGTCTCTTTTACTCAATCTCAGCCGTATGAATCATACTGTTGGAAGGACACACACAGCAACCTTTTGATGCCGTTGCGACATTTGTGGACCTATATTCATGAAGGTGTAAATATCCAAGTAAAGCTCAAGTGGGTGAAGATCCGGTGCTTTGAAGATACGATCTGTAATATTACAAATTGCATCATCCTTCTTTATCTTGAAAGGCGGCGGCAGCTCCACATACCTGCAGCTGTGTGTTGAGCCACTGCCTCATCACAAATGCCGAGGCAAAGCCCAGGCTTGCAGTGTACCTGCGAGGTCTCTAATCTGGCTCTCCCAGGACTAACTGAGCGCCGAGGGTAGGGGAGGGGCATCGCTACTCAAAAAAGATCCCCTTTCCTGAAAAGCAAGCCACCTCTAAACTGCCGTCATCTTGGAGTTACTTTTGTGACGTTTTATGACTCTGACTACAAACTGAGTGGCAGAGGTCAGTTTTACCTTCTGGTGCGGTATGTGTTCAGCTCCTCTTGCAGGATGCATGCCCTTTTCTGCAGAAAAGTTACCTAGAAAATACAGAGGAATTTCTAGTATATGAAGCAGCACAACAGTTTGAGAGGGAGAGAGATTCATTTATTATTTAATCCATTTGTCCTATTACCTATTGGTAATTGTTATCGAAAGGCAGGTATCACTGCCTACGATACTTATACTGACTGGAGAAGCAGTCTTTTCCCAGAGGAGTTAGCTGTTTTAGTCTAGTAGCAAAATAGTAAAGAGTCCAGAAACACTTTTAAGACTAACCAACTTTATTGCAGCATAAGCTTTCAAGAGCCACAGCTCTCTTCGTCAGATGCAACATTTGTTGCATCTGACAAAGAGAGCTGTGGCTCTTGAAAGCTTATGCTGGAATAAAGTTGGTTAGCCTTAAAGGTGCTACTGGATTCTTTACTGTAGTCTTTTCCCAGTGATTCACATAGAGTGGAAATATCTTCCTTGGACCTCCCATGTACACAGTCTATACAACATCTTGAAAAGGTACAAGTATATCAGGACTCCCTTAAAATGTAAGCTATAAAAGATGTTTAACAGGTCATTTGCTCATTTAGGATCTAAGTGTGGCACGAGGGTCTTGCGATCTTCTGTGTCAGTGTTACTACTAAGACAACATAGAAAAGAGTCCAGTAGCACCTTTAAGACTAACCAACTTTACTGTAGCATAAGCTTTCGAGAATCACAGTTCTCTTCGTCATGATGCAGAGCTGTGGTTCTCGAAAGCTTATGCTACAGTAAAGTTGGTTAGTCTTTAAGGTGCTATTGGACTCTTTTCTATTTTGCTACTACAGACTAATACGGCCAACTCCTCTGGATCTAAGAAAATATAGACTCTTGGAAAAAAGGAACCAGAACTACAGGTAAATTCTAGCTGTTCTATACCAGTGCTTTGGTGCCATGCTGGGACAACACATAAAGAATAGCGTGAAAGCCTCAGAAGGGAGGGGAAGGGGGGAGGAGGTGGCCAACATATTTTAAAACATAAGCAAAGCTTTGTTTGAGGTGAACGTTTCCTATTTGTTCATTGTTAATGCTGCCGGGTTGGTACTTTTACTCGGCCAAGCCCTCTCATTCCTTCTGGAACAATTAATAACCCTGACAGGTGGAAGGATTCCGCTTCTCTCTGCCTCTGATGTTTTTTGAAGCAGGAATTTCAACAATTTTCAAAGAAGGGGACACCTGTGCTTCAGAAGAGATCCCTGCTTACTGAGCAGTCTGTGGCTAGCTACTGTATTTTACAACGCAGGCAGCTGCCAGCTATGCTTTCCCGAGTCGACGCCCACTTTTAGAAGCCTGGAGTGACTTCTGCTCCTTTGAAATGTTGCACAGGCTCACAGCAGCCCTGCAGGTGGAACTCAGGTTTTATTTTTAAAGGAAACTCAGTTCGTTGGAAAGGTGGGGATTTCTCAGATGTCATCGCGGGAATGTTTTGTATTAGGCATAATTATCAAGTAAGCCACACTTTTCATTAACTAGATATAAGTTTCCTACGTGCATCCTTAACCCTTTAGTTTGTTTCTGTAATGACAATACTAGTTGAACATTATTTCCAATAGGAATTCCTTCTCAGAAACAATACAAGTGGCAAATGTAACCCCCGTCCAGCAGGGCCGGATCTAGGGTTGCCGGAGCCCAGGGCAACCCTAGGCTGACTTCTCTCTTGTGCACGCAGTGTGCGCTCCCAGTGCTGCGTGATGACGTTATTTCAGTGACGTCATCACGCACGGTGGAGCGGCGGAGGCAGCGCGCGGGGCTGGTAAGCCGCCCGTGCCCTTCACCTCCCCACAGGTGATTGGCTCGGGCGGCCTCGCAGCCCCCCGTGCTGCCTTTTGCCTGCCCTGCAGGACAGGGGGTGCGCGGCAAGCCAGCTGCCCCCTGTCCTGTGGGGCAGGCAAAAGGCAACGTGGGAGGCTACAAGGCTGGCAGCTGCTCCCAGCACCCCCTCCCTGGTGGCACTGGGGGCAGACTACTCCCCTGCCCCCCTCGATCCAGCCCTGCTGTCCAGAGGGAACAAAGTACTCAGATTATCTTCAATCCTCCTAGCATCTTCTACTCTTCGTGAGGGTCCATCAGTGTCTGCTGGTTTTAGGGCATTTGCAGTGACTGCCCCTGACCCTTCAGAATAGGCTGTCCGTAGAACTAAGGACTGCGCTTCCTTTGCCTTCTTTCAGGAAAGCATGCAAGATGGTGATGATGTATGATTTGACTGCTGTTATTGTTTTAGGTATACCTGTGCAAGATCTGGGTCCAGTAGCACCTTAAAGACCAACTTTAAGGTGTTGGTCTTTAAGGCTTTGGTCTTTGTATTGTTTTTAATATGCTATTGGATCTGGATCTTGCTCTTTACTTAGGTATACTTGTAACTAGAGATGGGCACGAACCAGAAAAAAAAAACGTGCAATTTGTCGCATTTCACAAACCACGAACTTTCACGAACCTGCCCCGGTTCACGAACCGGTTTGTTTGGTTCGTAAAAACATCACAACTGGGTCAGCTTCCGGGTCAGCAGAAGGTCTGCAGGAAGTCCATCTCTTGTTGCCTGGGAAACTGATTGATTGGCACCAGGCTGTCTGCAATGAAGAACCAGAAAACGAGCCAAACGAACCAACCTAAAGTTCATGGCAGTTTGTCAGAAATGGGCTCTGACAAACTTCCGGTTCGCAAACCACAAACCAGCCTGGTTCATCACGAACTTTAGTTTGCATTTTGATTCGTGCCCATCTCTACTTGTAACAAATTTGTACATACTACCATGCGCCCAGTATGGAAAGGCAAGTCATATATGTACACTCTTACAGAAATTTGATTAGCTTATATTGGAGTATCACCTATATCGTTGCACCATACTGGCACCAGGTGTATGATCATGCTGCAGAAGCAACGATGTTAATGTTCTTCTAATACCAGTCATTGTTTTAAAACCAGGCTGGAACTCTATTGATTAAAAAGCAGACCGGGGGTGGATCCTATGACTCCCTTCCACCAAATCTTCTTCCAACAGAAAAAGATTTCCTCCAATGAAGTCTTTTCTCCTTCAGAAGAAGCCTGGCTCCATTAGAAACAGTCAGCCTTCATTAGAGGAAGTTTTTCTTTTGAAGGAAAACTTAGCAGAAGAAAATCATATGATCCAGCTTAGCAAAAAGGAGCCAGAGGCTCCAACCCCATGGCCGTGATCACCCCATGGTGATCAAACTGAACACCAGCAAGTCATTGCATTTATTATCAGTCCGTTCAACAACCAAACCCATTGACAGGATGCTACACTTCTAACATTATAAAATGCTAAGTTTTCACCTGAGATTTTAATGAAAGAATTGTGTCTTCGAGTTCTTGTCTCAAAGATGCTGGCATCAGACCTTTAAGTTTAGTTTCATATTCTTGCCGTATATTAGTCACCTGAAACCAAAGAAAGAGAGAATTGATATAGCATGAGACGACCTAGCTGAGGTTATCTAGCGTTACCCATAGACTACTCTTCTCAGTTAGTACTTCAGGACAAAGGAACCTATATGTGGGGAAATGCAGACCTCTGAGGAAACCGTTATGTTGTACTTCATAAAACAGAAGATTTCCTTAGTAGTTTTCTCTGGTAGTTTTCATTTAACTTCCTAAATAGTTTGAGATAACTTGGACTTGTGTTCAAAATGTTAAATCATGGCTGCAGAGCGATGTCAAATGTGCTGACATTAAATTTGTGCATGTGTGGTATCTTCTCTGAATTCTCTTTTTTCTCTCTCCAAACTAAGGCGTCCAAACTGAACATATTATTGTAGGAACAGTCCACGTACAGTCACTTCCTTTTCCTACCCACTCTTCCCTATTAATTCATTCAGTCCTGAATCCGTTCTTTTTGCCGGTCTAGCCCACATGCTGTTTTTTGTCCCATCCTTCTCACAGCAAGGATGAAAGAGCAGCTTTCTGTTGAAAAGTATCCCCTTTTTAAACACACGGAAGAGATACAAGAATGATTTTATTGTGCATGTTGTTTTCCTCTTTGATGCAATCCTGCGTTTGCATCCGAGATATTACTGGAATTCTTTTCAGCGCCATTAGTATCCTTCAGCTGAGTAATAAAACTAGAACAGGCAATTACCAAATCATACCCTAGTATTATAAAGAAGTTTCCTCAACCTTTTGATTTTAAAAAACAGTTCCTTGTGCCTTCTTCCTGGCCGACGTTCCAATCATATTAATGGTAGCAATGCCAAAGATTTGACCTATGCCCCCACCCCCTACTCCAATGCCTTGAAAGCATTGGCTAAAAGCAAAGCCTATCTCTTGGGGAAGGTCAGTTTTTTTCAGGAACTGGCTGCTTATTTAGTGACATGGACTGGGATTTCTTTTAGTGACTTCAAGACCTATATGAGAGTCAACATTCCATGATACGATAAATCAGTTCAGACTACATTTGGAAAACTTTCTGGACATTTTTGAGAATCTGTAGCATCTTTCTATAGGAGCAAAGATAAGAACCATACAATCCTAAACAATCAAATTAAAACTATGTCTTCAGCTGGAACAACTATACCTGGCAAAGCAACAGGCTATAGCTGACCTATATATTTGGCTTTCTTCTTTCTCACATAACGCTGTAGTGCTGCTGTGCAGCCACTTGTCTGTTGGAGGTTCATTTCTAGGGAAGGGGAAGAAAAGCTTTGGTTGGCAAGGAGGGGCCCTCAGGCCTTCTGTCATCTGTGGCTCTAATGATCTATAGGAGTACTGGAAAAGAGCTGTCAAATGCCAAGATCTTCATTAGTGCAAAAATTAAAAGGACCAGATATTTAGGGCGATTGTGACCCGATAGAATTCAGAACAAACAAATTATTTTATTTTGCTGTGGGTGCCTGTCGAGTGAAAAACACTGTTCAAAACTTTGTAACCACTATTCTTCTAGACCAGCAGATCTGTACTTCTAGGTAACAGACTCTCTCGTCTAACTTATCTATTGCTCTTCTGGTTTTTCACATTTTTAACAAGCTCCCGGACAAATCAGTATTAAAAGATTATTTGATGAGATCTAAAGACAATTCATTGTTTATGGAGTAGGATTTTCAATGCCGGGTTTGAAGTTAAAAGTTTTCTAAGAGGTTAACAGTACAATCCTAAGAAGAGTTACTCCAGTCTAAGTCCACCAAAATCAATGGGCTTAGAAGCTCTGCTTGGGATGGCACTGTAAGGCAATTCATTATCTAATTACCTTTATATTGCTTTCTTTAAATTTAACATTGCAAAAATGGGAAAATTGGTTTTGGACTGTGGGCCACAACAGCAGGCATAGACTTTTCACTTACACTCTTCTTATCGCATCTTTAAAATTATACATATAGATAAGCAATCTTAATTATGGAATTCAAAAATGTGAATTTGAATTCACTTGCCCCTTCACAGAATTATATCAATTCAATATATGTACAGAGATCCCTATTTTGTATACTCTTTCTATTTTGCTCTTATCTTTATTTTTATCTCCTAATCCTTAAAGAAGAAAAGGAGACAGGGCAAAGAGAAGTATATCTTTCTGTTTTTACCATCGTGCTTCACCTTGTCTCCTGTACTGGATTCAACTCAGAAGATGTGCTTGGAAAAGTGGTCTTCTGCTCATATATAATTGGCTGGATCAGAAATCATCAGCCTCAATCAGCTATGCGTCCACATATACGCCTGAATTTAGATGTTTCCTTTTTTTACTGCATTTTCAACTATTCTTTGGAACAAATTAGAAGCCTCTACTATAGACAGGAGGCTCTTAGCTCTTATACGTGTTCTTCATGAACAAACCTCATTGAGGGTGAGATGTACTGGTCAGGGACATTTAACAGATAAAATCCCCACTTTTAAAGGAGTTAGGCAGGGGTGTATGTTAGCCCCAGTTCTTTTTAACTTTTATCTCAATGACGTGGTGGACCATCTAAATGGGGCTGATCTCCACTCGCCTAAATTGGCACAGCGTCCCATTTCCATTCTCCTGTATGCAGATGATGCGGTCATTTTCTCTAGAACTCCTATTGGTTTAAGGAGAACACTCAAGAGATTTGCCAGTTATTGTAATACCTACAAACTGGACATTAATTATCAAAAGACGAAGGTGATGGCCTTTGGTAAGAGACCTCGAAGTAGAAATTGGAGTATAAATGGCCATATTCTTGAGCAGGTTACTCATTATCGTTATCTCGGAATAATTATCCAAGCTTCAGGATCCAAGGTCGCGCATAGTCATGCATCAGCATGTGTGGGAGATAGATCTGCTCAAAGTATACTGAAGTTCTTCCGCACTTCAGGGGGATATTTTGTGCCGGCAGCCTTAAAATTGTTTAGGGCCAAATCACTAACTCAGATGTTATACAGGTCACTTCTTGGACCACCAACTTCTTGTTTTGCACCTTTAGAGTTAGTTCAATTGAAATTTTTGAGAGCGGTCCTTCAAGTTCCAAAGTGTGTTTCTAATGCAATGGTTCGCCTTGAGACTGGCATGCAGAAAGCTGAAGCAAAGATCACCCTGCATTCCATTTTCCTATGGATAAGGATAAATTTAAATCCTTGTAGTTTATTACCCCTAATCTTAACTGATGATTTTCAGTCCAAGTGGATGATTGCCACTAGACAGAAAATTAGGGCAATAGGATTTTCCCCTCAAGTGCTTCTCATGATGGGAAGCGATCAAGCAAGGCAAATGGTTAGGCAAAGGATCGATGATATTGAACGACAATCTGACTTACAAGGCACTCCTGCTTTTATAGCTCCTCCTAGTAACAGATATATTTCTGCACCTGCTTCTTATTTATCCATTCTGGAGGTAAATAATTTCAGGAGAGCGCTTACTTCGGCCAGATGTTCTGCCTTACCCTCTGCTGTTCTGGATGGCAGATTTAACAAGATTCCTTGGAATGAGAGGCCATGTCCTTGCATACTTGGGGAGGTTGAAACCCAGGAACATGTTTTCCTGAGATGCCCTTTCTATAAGGAAGCACATATGAGATTTATTATTCCCTTTCTGGATGGTATCTCAGAACATTCGGATAAGAAAAAATTAGAGAAACTGCTGTCAAACTCAGATTTTACTGCATTACACCAGATAGCGAAATTTTGTGCTCTGGTCGTTAAAGCCCATTAGAGTGTAGGCCTCCATTTCAGTTGCTTGCTTAGAACTACGCTGACTTCCTGGTTTTTACAAATTTTGATAGATATTAGGAAATTATGTTTTTAAATTGTATATACTTATATGCTTCATGTTTCAAATGGTTGTAAAATGTGCACTTAAATTTTATGGTTAACGTACTGGCTAAGTGCTGTAATAATAATAAATAATAAATAAAATACTGCATTTTCAACAGAATGTGTGGATCAAGATGCGCATTTGAATACAAACATGTTGAAAATAAAGTTGTGCAGATAGGTTGCACCTGCTATTGGAAAGTTTTAAAAGTTTAAAGGATCCTATTGATGAGGGGTAGGGTGTTGGGCTTCAAGAACGCATGCAAGAAGCAATTCCTCCTCTCAGCATAATGGATCTTATGGGTGCACAGAAAGCATCTGTCCCCTGAGACGAGTGCCCACACCCAAAGTCCAAGGAGGCACTTCCATTCAGTTTAAAAGGATGCGAACTGGACCCAGAGAATTAATGCATGAAGGCACACGTTCCCCGAGGGCAATTCTCCCTCCTGTGACCCAAAGGGGACTCTTCCTATAAAGGGAACAGGTGCTATAAATGGGAACTTTCCCCTTGCTGTTTAAAGGATCTTTAGAAGGGACGGAACAAATGGGATTGAGAGATGCATGCCTGTAGACACACATTGCCCAAGCCTGATGATAAGAGGAATTATGCAGGCTCTCTGCTGCCACACTAGAGGTATGTGGGAAGTACACATGCTCTCACAGCCTCTGGTATCCATTCTTTTGGGAAGCCGCTAAAAGAGGGTTTTTCTATGTAGTCTTATCTAAAGGACTCTTTCTGTGCTCCTTTCCATATTTTGGTGCCCAGCGTTCATGTGGGACTCCCACCTAACTAGTGTGGGACTCATTTTCACAAGAACAAGAATCAAACTTGGCAGCAGTGCAACATCCAACCCTTTGAGATTACATTGTGCAAATACTTCATGGGTCCTTATTTTACTCTACTTAATAGTGAGAATCTATCACAATTCATAGGGAAAAGCTCATGAGAGTAACGTATATAACAAGGGTGGCCAAACTTGCTTAATGTAAGAGCCACACAGAATAAACGTCAAGTGTTTGAGAGCTGCAAGACATGATGCACTGAAGTGACTACATATGAAGAGGTGGGTTTGGGGGAGTGTCCTGAAAGTGACATCACAAGAAGGGGTGGGGTTTCGGCGCAGTATGCTGGAAGTGACATCATCAAAAGGGGTGGAGCTTGGGAAGCGCCATCACCTGGCCTTTGACTTGGAAGTGACAGCACAAAAGTGATGTCACATCCTTGCTAGGCTTCACCCCTATTGAAAATATGAAAGACATGGAAAGAAAGAAGGAAGGAAAAAAAGGAAAAGGGAGGGAAAGACATGGAAAGAAAGAAGGGAAGGAGGGAAAGACATGGAAAGAAAGGAGGGAAGGGAGGGAGAGAAATAAATAAAACTAAAATAAAATGTATGGCCACGACAATACTCAGAAACTTCTGGGAGCCACACAATATGTCTAGAAGAGCCACATGTGGCTCCCGAGCCGCAATTTGGCCACCCCTGGTATATAATCTATTCCTGATCCAAGGCATTTCCTCTATCGACTCACTACATTTTTAATAGGCTAAAATGGAAGTTGGCTTAACGCAGCTATGGAGAAGATGCACAAAACATTTGAAATATTTGATAATACAATTGAGACACTCTAGATATGCAAACTGCAACCCCCTTTCCCACTGCATTGATTAGGAAAACAGACTGGTAGATTTAATACACATTCCTGTTTGAAAAGGGGGAAATGGATAAAACTGACAGACTAAACAAAATATTTGAGCATTATTGCAGTCAGAAATGGAATGATACAGTAGGGCAACGATGAATTTTGGAAAACTGAAAAGAGCCAGAGCATCTTGTTTGATAACTATGCTACACTCATTAACGCACAGCAGCATGGCAGTTTCCACAAGATAAAATTTTGGGGACAAATATTACGAACGGTACGTTTTGTAAGCTCAATAGGATATTAGCCATTTTCATCCTACAAATGCAGAGGAGCTATTGTGTTATTCCAAGCAGGGTATCAACATACACCAGCTTGGGAGATCTCTTTCAGCAGTCCTTAAACACCATTGCTCATAAGAGCCAGTGATTTGCATAAGACTTACTGGAAACCAGTACTTAAAACAGACCAAGTCTTACTGAAGAGAGATAAAATTTGCATAAAGTGAGCCACAAGTTAGTCGCAGAAGGTATGCTGAATTCTATTAAAAGAACCGGTAAGGGAAAGCAATGAAAATGGCACAACAAAAATATCCCACTGCAGAGTTTTGGGCAGGACTCCTCACGTCGAGGCGTTTTTGCCGTGTTCAAGAATGGTCTCGGAAGAGCCACGTCATCTTGCCTCCCTTTCACTGCTGCTCGCATTAAATAAATAGGATGACTTGAGTCACAGTGGAGTTCCCTGTGAACGGGCTTAGCTGTAGCAGCTGCCCCGCTCCTTTGCCAGCTCAATGAAGAAACTCTGAATACTGGATTGAACGGCAATTTGGCAGTTTACTTCAAAGAGAAAATGAAACTTTGGAAGGTTGTTTAGCAGTTTGTTTGAGGTAGTCAAAGCAAAATAAACACAGTTTTAAGCTGAAGCTTCTTTCTGCTTTCATTACCGAGTAAACATATCCCATGCCTGCGGAACTATTATCAAACTTGTGAATGCTGTTCAGAAATTCATTAGCACAGCACAGAGATACTCTTTATATTTAATTAGTTCCTCAAAGCATGCCAGGCACAGGCCAGTCTCATCCAGAAGGTTAACAGGACACATTCGAGCGAATCAAACTTTCAGAAGAAGTAAACTGTACAGACTCCACAAGACCGTACCATTTCAGGCTGCAGAGAGATGGGTAGATGAAGTCCCATATATGCAGACAGCTGGCATTCCAAGGAGAAGAGATCGAGCCCAGCTTTATCCAAATGAACTGACTATCTATGTGCAAAGGCCTTTTGACGCTGGAGAACATTCAAACATGAAATCTCTCACCTGCACCGCAAAATGGTACAAACCATGTTGCACTTTTTCTGAAGGCTTCAAGTAGTTCTCAGCTGGGTCAAGAGAAAGATGGTGGGAGAGATTGGGTCTTAACAAGTAAGCTTTGAAGTAGATATTACATTTGCCATGTGGAGCCCCAAGTCAGATTGGGCCCAGGGTGCAGGAAGAGAGGGGCTTCTGACATCTTCTCCCCATCCCATTTTCTTGACCAGAAATGGCTGACCTATTTGCCCTATTGGGGGGGCTGAATGTGTATTGATGGGCTACACATGCAGCCCCCCCCCCACCAGGGGTAAATAGAGCCACCAGGGCCATCTTGGGTTAAGAAAACGGCACAGCGGGGAAGGCTGAAGGCTTGGGGCTCCTCACAATTCAGAACTTGCAGCTGTTGTTTGTATCTGAGAGTATCTGAGAGCCCCTCTCACCTTCAGAAAAAGAAATGGCACCATACTCATGGAACAGTACCACTTTTGGTTAGGGAAAGCTGGACAGCAGTGTAACTCACAGAATTCCAGATTTATAAGTGTTTAAAATCAGTTTTAAATGTCTTGTACTGAGCTGGGTGCTTCCAGGAATACTAGCTGAAAACTAAGGGGGTCCCTATTTATTCCTCTGGAATGCAAAACTTTCATATGCAGTCTGTCAGTTACTGTTTCTTTAAAAGTTCCACTAAAACAAATGGAAGAAGAACAAGAGCAGCATTTGTGGTCTGTGCCCTTGATGTACAAATGGAGGTTAGAAGGAAGTTTAATAAAGTGCATATTAAAGCACACAAGTGATATGTTCCCTATGACTGTGTTTATGTCATGATACTCTGTGCTAATTACGTTTAAGTTACAACATATTTTATATCTGCTAGGGCAAGTCAACTTGTTGAGAAGTTCTTTTACTTGAAAACAGAAATGAATTAAGGCGTTCAACATCTTTTCATGAGTTCTTCTTGGTTCTGTTAGGCTTTGTTGGTTAAGCTCTGTCAAAAATGCCATAAATTAAGTCCTATTTAAAGTACCAATAAATTTCCTCCGCTGGAAAAAAAAACTTCACCAAATATGGTATTTTGCAAGAGCTAATAAAAATATATAAATGCACAGAGACTAAGACAGGCAATTTTAATTAACACTTGAAGCCATATTAAGGGATGTAAATCTTTTGTATACCAGTGAAAGAACTCAAGTGGATCTGAGGACACAAAATGAAATCGTCACGGGCAAACTAGTCATATGGCACTGTCCTCAAGCAAAGAAAGAAGAGACGGCGTCGTGAGAACACACAATATGTTTTTCCTCTTCAACCATTTACCCTGGCGTAGTCACATGGACTTCAATGACTATTCAGGGATAAACAGTCCAGAGAGCTGAGTTTTGCTTGTGTACAATTCCTCCTACAAAAAGGAATCAAAGTTTTGGTGAAGCAGTAATTGTTAGAGATGTGTGATCTGGTTCAGAAACCAGAAAAATAGCCAGATTTATGCCGATCCAGCATAATCCAGATATGCTGGTTCCTCAGGATGAACTCTGGATCTGATCCGGGTAGCCAGATTCTGCTGGACTGAAGTATTTGGCTGTAGGCAGCTGCAGCAGGCAGTCGCAACATAGCAGAGCAGTTCCGAGCAAGACGACAGTGGCAGCAAGAGGGCAGGAGAGTGGAGCAAGGAGGGTGGGGCAGGGGTGGAGGCTGTCAGGGCTTGCCACCGCTGCCACTGGGCGTGGCACTGGGCGGTCTGCTCCTGACGTCATAGGGGGGCCAGGGATTCTGCAGGACCCTGCTCTGTGGAAGGAGGGGCGGTATACCTCACCCAGACTCCCTCTCAGTCCACTCGCTGGCCTGCTCAACCTGGCCTGCTTACCCTCTGCGTCCTCTTTCACCTCCTCCTCCCAGAGCTCTCCTCCAAACCTCCACGCTTGCATCGCACCGCTCTTGCTCCACATCATCACTCCCTACTCACACCCACCACCACAGGGCTCTTCCCAGCCAGCTTTTATAGGGCTTCCTTCTACTGTCCCACCCCTCTTCCAGCCTGGTCTTGGGCTGCACCAAGCAGTTGCAGCTGGGGTAGCTGATCTGGCCCCACTGACCAGCACCAGCTGTGCCTTGTTCCCTGGCTGCCCAGCGTCCCTGCCTTGGCTGATTGCTGCAGGCCTGTCCAGCTGCAGTCCCCTGGCTAGCAGCCCGGCCTGCTTGGCTGAGCTGATGGCTGAAGGTGGGTCCAGCTGCGGCTCCTTGGCTGGTTGCCCAGGGCTTCCTGCAGAGTGCCTCCAATAGCCCCACCTGGAGTGGCTTGGCTTTTGGCAACTCCTGGGCCAGGCTACTATTTTCTAGCTGGGGCGTGGCTTTGGGTTGTTGGGGCTGCTGCTGCTTCTCCTCCTCAGGTAAGGTTTTTGGGTGGGTGACTGCTGGGCCCCCAATCCCTCTGCCCTTGCCCCCTTCTGCCTTGCTTAGTCCCCTTTCCTTCCCCAGGGGAGTGGGACTCGCTGGCCTCCTTCTGTCTCCCCCTGCCTCCTGAGGCCCTGGGCCTTTGCCCCTTGCCCCTGGCACAGGCAGGTTCTGGCTCCATTTGCCCATGGGAGGGGTTGACCTGCTGTCCCCCGGCTGCCCCCTCTGCTTGCCAGTCAGACCGGTTGACCTACTGTCTGCTGGCTGACCAGTTGACCTGCTGGCTGCTGGCTGCCCCCTCTGTTTGCCCGTCAGCCCGGTTGACCTGCTGTTCCCTCTTGTCAAGTCTGGGGGCTGGGGCTCAGACCCCGGACACACCTCCCCGCTTGGCTTTGGGTTGTGGGGGTCCGGTTCAGCCTCGAACATGCGGGACATGAAGTCCGCATCCACATGCCGCGCCCCCTGGCGGTATTTGACGGTGAATTGGAAGGGTAGGAGGGAGAGGTACCACCGCAGCACCCTGGGGTTGTGCGCCTTCATGCGATGGAGCCACTGCAGGGGTGCATGGTCTGTCAGCAGTACAAAGGGGTTGTTGGCCAGGTAGTACTGCAGGGCCCCCACCGCCCACTTGACCGCTAGGGCCTCCCGCTCCACCGTGGCATAGCGCTTCTCGGCGGGCTGGAGCTTCCGGCTTAGGAACAGAATTGGGACATCCACGCCATCCCGCTCCTGGGTCAGCACAGCCCCAAGGCCGGTGTCCGAGGCGTCTGTGGCCAGTGTGAAGGGCTGGTCAAAGTCCGGGTTCCATAGGGCCGTGGCATTGGAGAGGGCTAACCGCAGGTCCTTAAAAGCTGCCTCTAGTTCTGGGGTCCACCGGACTTGGTTGGGCAGCCCCTTCCTTAAGCTGTCCGTCAGGGGCGCCGCTCGGGAGGCAAAGTGGGGGATGAACCGCCCGTAATACCCCAGCAGTTCTAGGAATCGCCGAACCTGCTTCTTGGTCTTGGGCTGTGGGGCGTCGGCTATTGAGGCCACCTTGTCCGGTGGTGGCCTGACTCGTCCTCCCCCGACCACAAAGCCCAGGTATTGGAGTTCCTGGAACCCCAGGTGGCTCTTTTTTGGGTTCACCCTTAGTCCAGCTCGTTGGAGGGCCCTTAAGACGGCTTCCAGGTGTTGGAGGTGGGTGGGCCAGTCGGGGCTGAAGATAATAATATCATCAATGTACGCCATGGCGTACGCCCGGCACTCTCCCAGCACCTGGTCCACCAGCCGCTGAAAGGTGGCTGCTGCCCCATGCAGGCCAAACGGCATCTTCTTGAATTGGAAGAGGCCTTGGGGGGTGGCAAAGGCCGTCTTCTCCCGGTCCTCCGGCCGTACGGGCACCTGCCAGTAGCCCTTTGTTAAGTCCAGGGCCGACAGGTAGCGGGCGGACCCCAGGTGGTCCACCAGCACGTCTGCTCGGGGCATGGGGTAGGCGTCGAACTGGGCCACCTTATTCAGTTCACGATAGTCAATGCAAAACCGGGTGGTCCCATCTGGCTTGGGCACCAGGACTATCGGGCTCCTCCAGGCACTTCGTGAGGGTTCGATTACACCCAGCCGGAGCATCTCGTTTGTCTCCTTCTCCACTGCCTCCCACCGCTTCCTGGGGATGGGGCGCCAGGTAGCCCGGGCTGTCTGCCCCGGGCTGGTCGGGATGGCATGTTGAATCAGGCTGGTGCTGCCCGGCCTGCGGGAGAAGACCCCGGTAACCCGTGCACAGAGGTCTCGTAGCTGGGCCCGTTGAGCTGGATCGAGCTGGGGGTCTACCTTGGGCTCCTCGAACTCCGGGGCTTCGGAGGTCCATGGCAGCTCACTGTCAGGAAGCTCCAACGGGTCCTCGGCCACGCCACACTCCTCTTCTGGGCGCTCATGCCACCGCTTCAGGAGATTCACGTGCAGGGTCCTCCGCCGACGCCGGCCAACCCCACACTGGACTTCGTAAGTAGTGGGGCCCAGCACCCTCCGAATCGGGTAGGGGCCCCTCCATGGGTCCCCTTCCTCTCTGGGGAATACCGAGTGGTGCACCAGGACCTTCTCTCCCGCCTGGAAGGCCCTCATCCGTGCACCCCGGTCGTAGGTGGCTTTCTGCTTCGCCTGGGTGCGAGTCAGTCTGCGGTTCGCCTCGGCTTGAGACTGTTGCACCCGGTTACGGAGTTGGCTTATATACTCCCGTGCGGTGGGCGCAGGGCTGCTGGCCTGGGGCGCCCAGCGTTCTGTCAGCCGGGAGAGCATCCCTCTTGGCTTGCGCCCATACAGCAGCTCGAACGGGCTGAAGCCAGTGGAGGCCTGCGGGGTCTCCCTGAGGGCAAACATGAGTGGGTCGATGTACAGGTCCCACTGATGAGGCTTCTCCCGTGTCATCTTCTTCAGGGCCTCTTTGATGGTCTGGTTCAGCCGCTCTGCCAAACCGTCTGTCTGAGGGTGGTAAGCCGAGGTGAACACCTGCCGGATCCCCAAACTCTGGCAGAGTTGGCGCATGGCGGTGGCACGGAACGGGCCTCCTCGATCTGTCAAGATTTCATCCGGCAGCCCCACCATCGCGAAGAACTTGGACAGTGCCCGGACCACCCCCGGGGTCTGCATGGTCCTCAGCGGGATGACCTCAGGGAACCGTGTGGCGTAGTCCACAATCACCAGGGCAAAGCGGTGGCCCCGGGGTGTGCGTGGCAGCGGTCCGATGAAGTCCATCGCGATGCGTTGGAAGGGCGTCCCCATGACGGGTAGTGGGGAGAGGGGGGCCTTCGGTGGGCGGCGGGCTGCCACCCGCTGGCAGGTGGGACACGAGCGGCAGTGGGCCTTCACGTCGGCATTCACGGAGGGCCAGTAGAACTGCTCAAGGATCTTCTTCAGGGTCTTGTGGTGCCCCAGATGCCCGGCCCACGCATGCTCATGGGCCGTGCGGAGGACTTCGGCCCGGTAGGCAGTCGGCACCAATAGCTGGCGGACCTCCCCCTGGCCACTTGGGGCGCGAGCTATGCGAACCCAAACCCCTCCTTGCTTCTCGATGCGCGGGAGCCGTTGGGACCTCCGCTCATCCCGCACTAGCTCCTCCTCATGAGCTGCCATCTCTCGTAAGCGCTGCAAGGACTCATCTGTCCCTTGGGCGTCACAGAATGGGCGATCGGCCGGGGGCCCAGCTGGGTCTCCAGTCCGTGGTTCTGCCCCTGGTCTAGTAGAGGGACCCTCTCCCGGGTCGTCGGCCTCCTCCACTTGCAGAGCGGTGGCAACTTGGGGGTCTGTCAATTCCCCTGCTGCCTTCAGCCGAGACCCGGCTATCCCTGGGGTGTCTCCTCCCAATTTCTTCGCTGCCTGCTGGAGGAGCCTGAAGAACCCCGGGGCATCTCTTCCCAGCAGCATTGGCACGGGTAGGTGAGTTAACTGGGCAACTTCCATTTGGTGGCGGACCCCTAGGTACTCTATCGTGATTAGGGCCGTAGGGTACGGCTGGGTGCGGCCCATCACATCCGTCACCGGGATCCAGCGGTGCACTGGGGTAGCAGCTGGGAGGAGCTGGGGCCGAATTGCTGAGACTGCACTCCCAGTGTCTAACAGGGCTTGTAGGATCAGCCGGCCTATCTTCACGGTGGCGCATAGACTCTGCACCTGCTTGCCAGGCGGTGGGTTATTTTCCCAAACGAGGGCACAAACCCTTGGCAAGGCCTCCGTGAGCGCGCCGGCTTGCAACCGCAGCTCCGCTGTCTGTGCTAGTTCCACTGGAGCGGCTGGGTAGGCTGCCTCCAGCTTTCCCCACATCCTATCCTGGCGTTCCTCCAGCCACAGTCCAAGCTCCGCTGGGGTGGCGGCCTTGGGAGGCCGCCCCTTGACTGGCGCCTGCGTTGGAACGTCTCTCCCCGTACGGGCCACCAACTTGTCAGGGCTTGCCACCGCTGCCACTGGGCGTGGCACTGGGCGGTCTGCTCCTGACGTCATAGGGGGGCCAGGGATTCTGCAGGACCCTGCTCTGTGGAAGGAGGGGCGGTATACCTCACCCAGACTCCCTCTCAGTCCACTCGCTGGCCTGCTCAACCTGGCCTGCTTACCCTCTGCGTCCTCTTTCACCTCCTCCTCCCAGAGCTCTCCTCCAAACCTCCACGCTTGCATCGCACCGCTCTTGCTCCACATCATCACTCCCTACTCACACCCACCACCACAGGGCTCTTCCCAGCCAGCTTTTATAGGGCTTCCTTCTACTGTCCCACCCCTCTTCCAGCCTGGTCTTGGGCTGCACCAAGCAGTTGCAGCTGGGGTAGCTGATCTGGCCCCACTGACCAGCACCAGCTGTGCCTTGTTCCCTGGCTGCCCAGCCTCCCTGCCTTGGCTGATTGCTGCAGGCCTGTCCAGCTGCAGTCCCCTGGCTAGCAGCCCGGCCTGCTTGGCTGAGCTGATGGCTGAAGGTGGGTCCAGCTGCGGCTCCTTGGCTGGTTGCCCAGGGCTTCCTGCAGAGTGCCTCCAATAGCCCCACCTGGAGTGGCTTGGCTTTTGGCAACTCCTGGGCCAGGCTACTATTTTCTAGCTGGGGCGTGGCTTTGGGTTGTTGGGGCTGCTGCTGCTTCTCCTCCTCAGGTAAGGTTTTTGGGTGGGTGACTGCTGGGCCCCCAATCCCTCTGCCCTTGCCCCCTTCTGCCTTGCTTAGTCCCCTTTCCTTCCCCAGGGGAGTGGGACTCGCTGGCCTCCTTCTGTCTCCCCCTGCCTCCTGAGGCCCTGGGCCTTTGCCCCTTGCCCCTGGCACAGGCAGGTTCTGGCTCCATTTGCCCATGGGAGGGGTTGACCTGCTGTCCCCCGGCTGCCCCCTCTGCTTGCCAGTCAGACCGGTTGACCTACTGTCTGCTGGCTGACCAGTTGACCTGCTGGCTGCTGGCTGCCCCCTCTGTTTGCCCGTCAGCCCGGTTGACCTGCTGTTCCCTCTTGTCAAGTCTGGGGGCTGGGGCTCAGACCCCGGACAGAGGCAGCAGGCAGAATGTATTCCCCTCCCCCCCCACCTGAGCTCCAAAACAGCCCTTCCAGTTGCTGCCACCAGCTGCTTTTTAAACTCTGTGGCTTGGCGAGCCTTCCCCTTGCTTGGGATTCTCTTGTTCAACACTGGAATTCTCAGGTTTGACATTGATTCCCTTGCTGCAGTTTCCTTCTGTTAGGCTTTGTGGGTTAAGCTTGCAATGGAGTAATGTCAAACCAGAGAATCCCAAGCAAAGGGGTTGCAAGCCAGGGAGTTTAAAAGCCTTGGAAATGTTTCCCTATAAGCAAGAATGGAGAGTGGCTGGGGGCAGCTTGTTCAGGGGCCACAGAATTGGACTCCAGGGTCCAATCCTCCTGAAATTTGGGGATTCTTTTGTGGACAGTCAGGAGTAGGTTCCCTGAAAATTTGGTGGAGATGGCTTAAAAAATGTTTCCCCGGCTCTCTCAGACATTTCCCGCCATAAGGAATAATGGCTGGTTAAATCTGGGATTATTTTAACCTGGATCAGAGAATCTGACTTGGATTTCAGGGATACTGGATTTTTTGGTATCCCTTAAACCTGTATCAGGATCACCCAGATGTGTGTGTGTGTGAGAGAGAAAGACAGAGAGAGACAGAGAGAACTGGAGATGAAGGTGAATGGTAGTGACATGACTGAAGACACCCTGCATAATTCTGATTGAGCTGAGAATTGAATATTTGTATTCACTTACCGTGAAGCTTCCTTTCTCAGTGGTCTGGAAGTGGGTCAGTCCTGACTCGTGGGAAGTAGCTCCTCTTCTTGCACAGGGTTGCACTTATCAATCCCAGATAGGAGGGGCTCTTCCCTGGCTCACCAGTTCTTTTCCAAGCCCTTATCCGCCGAAGACTGCCTGCTATATTTCCTTCTGTTTGTTTCCTTTCTGCAACATGCACAACTTGACAACCAACATGTTAACTATATACATCAAACAAAACCTGTTTTGTTTTTTACTTCCAACAGGAACCCTGGGTGGGTTTGAACTGACTCACTCCCAGACCACTGAGAAAGGAAGCTTCACGGTAAGTGAATACAAATCTTCCATTCTCCCACGGTCCTTGGAGTGGGTCAGTTCCGACTCGTGGGATATATGCCTAGCAGTGTACTCCTGGGTGGGTTTACTGTTTTTTTATTCCTGTAGGACGTGTTGTAGCTCTTTCCTTCCAAAGGCTGCTTCTGCTGATGCCATTTGATCTATCTTGTAGTGTTCTCTAAAAGTATGTACAGATTTCCGTGTTGCTGCCTTGTATATCTTTTCTAGAGATGGGAATGCTGACGTAGCTGCTCCTCTTTGGGAGTGTGCCGTGATCACTTCAGGAGGGGTTATATTTCTAGTTTTATAAGCCATAACAATACACTCTCTAATCCATCTACTTAAGGTAGAGGTAGATACCTGTTTTCCAAGTGATCCTTTCCTAAATGAAATAAACATATTCTCTACGTATTGGTTTGGTTCTTTCTATATAGTAATTTAGGGCTCTCCAGACATCTGACCGATGCCATTCCTTCTCCTTTCTATGTCCTCGTCTTTATGGAAAGCCGAGTTTACCTTTGGTATAAAGGTCTGGTCTGGTCTCAGGACTACCTTATCATTGTGAAATATGCATAGGTCCCTGTTCACTGACAGTGCTCATTTCTGAGACCCTTCTTGCTGATGTCATGCCTATTAGAAAAATGGTCTTGAACGTTAGTTCTTTTAGGGGGCAAGTCGCCACGGGCTCAAATGGCTCCCTCATGAGTGCTGTTAGTACCACATTAAGGTTCCATGTTGGGAATCTGCACACTTGTGGCAGATTTATCAACGTAGTTCCTCTTAGGAATCGTTTGATGTGTGGGTGCCTCGTAAGTGAGATCCCTTTTTTAGATCCCTTCACAGCTGAAATGGCTGCCAGTTGCCTCTTTAGGGTACTAGTACTTAGTTCCTTGTCTAATCCCTCTTGCAAGAAAAGTAAAATCTGTTTTATAGATGCGGTTAGGGGTTTATGTCCCCTCTATGCACACCAAGCATCGAACACTTGCCAAGTTCTATTATAACTCTTGTTTGTTGACTCTTTCCAGGAGGCTAGTATAGTGGCGATCGCTTTTTCCGTATATCCCAAGGGTGGCCAAACTTGCCTAATGTAAGAGCCACATAGAATAAATGTCAGGTGTTTGAGAGCTGCAAGACATGATGCATTGAAGTGACTTCAGATGAGGAGGTGGGTTTGGGGGAGTGTCCTGAAAGTGACATCACAAGAAGGGGTGGGGTTTCAGCGCAGTATGCTGGAAGTGACATCATCAAAAGGGGTGGAGCTTGGGAAGCAAGTGATGTCACATCCTTGCTAGGCTTCACCCCTATTGAAAATATGAAAGACATGGAAAGAAAGAAGGAAAAAAAGGAAAAGGGAGGGTAAGACATGGGAAGAAAGAAGGGAAAGAGGGAAAGACATGGAAAGAAAGGAGGGAAGGGAGGGAAGGAATGGGAGGGAAATAAACAAAACTAAAATAAAATGTATGGCCATGGCAATACTCAGAGACCTCCGGGAGCCACACAATATGTCTAGAAGAGCCACATGTGGCTCCCGAGCTGCAATTTGGCCACCCCTGGTATATCCAAATCCTTTCAAATGGTCATACTCAACCTCCAAGCTGTTAATTTTAGGGACATTGGATCTGGATGCTGTATCTTCCCTTGTGTAAGTAGATCCATTCTGTGCAGCAATTTCCATGGTTCCATCTTTGAAAGTCTCTTCAGGTCCTGGAACCACGGCCTTCTTGGCCAGAAAGGGGCAATCAAAACCACCTCTGCTTTTTGTTCCGTCACTTTTTGTATCACCCTGTCCATTATTTTTACTGGAGGAAAGGCATATAGCAGCGTCTGAGGCCATTCCTCGTTCAGTGCATCGGTTCCCGTTGCTCCCTGTTTCTTCTGTCTGGAGAAGAATTTTGGGACTTGGTTGTTTACAGCTGTCGCAAACAGGTCCACTTCTGGTTTCCCAAACTTCTGACATACCTGTTTGAACACTTGTTCGTTCAATTTCCATTCTGTATGGTCCACCGAGTTCCTGGTCAAACAATCTGCTACTGTTTTGTGCACCTGCTATGTGTACTGCTTTTATCAATCTGAGATATGTCTCTGCCCATTGAAAGATCTCTTCCGCCTCTCTATTCAGTATTTAGGACCTGGTGCCTCCTTGTCTGTTTATGTAGGCTTTTGCCGTCATGTTGTCTGTTTGTATCAGCACGTGGTGATTTTCTAGGGCGCTTCACATTTTCCATAGTCCATATTTGATGGCTCTCAGTTCTAATAGATTTATACTGCTGTCCTTTTCTTCATCTTTCCGGGTTCCTTGGGTCATTCTGCCCATCGTGTGAGCTCCTCATCCCATCGTCATTATTGTTCTCCTTGGTTCTCTGAGTGGCATTCCTTCGTTGAATCTGTTCGGATCCGTCCACCAATCTGACTCCTTGATCAGAGTTTCTGTTATCTTCACCCTCTTTTTCTATTTGTGTGCTATGATCCTTTGAAATGGATGTAAGAATTTCTGCAATGGGCGTGTATAGAATCTTGACCACTGAAGGATGTCCTGGCAGGACACCATCATTCCTTGTAAATTTGCCAATTGCATCACTTCCACCATTTTCCTTTCCTGTACATATTTTATCATGGAGACAATTTTCTGTTGCCTCTCTTCTGAGATGAATGCTCTGTCTTTGGTTGTGTCTATTGTCACTCCCTGGTGGAGAATCCTCTGTGCCAGAATGATACTGCTCTTTTTCCAGTTGATCATGAACCTGTGTTTCTCCAGGCAATATCTGATTTGTTTTCCTGCTTCCATGCCCGAGGGTAGGGAAGGTACTTTGATGAGGATGTTGTCCAAATATGGGGACAGGGCTATCCCTTGGATCCTGAGCACTGCTATTAGAGTTACCAGCACATTCGTGAATACCCTCGGTGATGATTTGAGTCTGAACAGTAGTGCTTTGTATCTTCCACCAGATATTTGTCCAGGGCTTCTCCAAACAATTTGTATCCTGTAAAACGTATTGCTGCTACCTTATTACGTGCCGGGGTGTGTGTGTGTGTGTGTGTACGTCCCAGTTTCTCAGCCATGTATTGCGTCTTGCTGTGACATTGAAACCCATGGCTCTTGAGGACATTTGAAAAGAATCTAGTGAGGCATCTGCTGCGAAAGCTGTTGCTAGGGCTATTTTTTTTTACTTCGTAAAGGGGCAAACACTGTATATGTTCAGAAGCAGTTTCACTTCATGAGACCCATTACTGACTTTTTATCAACTACGGAATACAATCAGGAAGGGGGGAATTGCCTCCCTGTGCAAGTCTGTATGAGGTAAGTATGGTAAACAATTGTGCTGATTACTTTTTGACTTTTTCTTCTGTATGTGCTTAAAATACTAAGTGGTATTTGAGCTTTTCCAGAATAAGCCATCAGCTCATTTGGGGTGGGGCTTTTGGAGCCAGTAAAATATAAAATGAAATACATTTGAGTTCACTTAACATGTGGTACCCATTTTCTTGAAAAGAAGCAAAACACCACAGCAAGTAAGTGTTTTCATTTTCAGACATCCAGAAAATAAGTGCCTGTGTTTCATGTATCTGGCAATTTTGTATATTGTGTTGTCTGCCAAGTCTTACCCAAACTGGAGAGAGAATGGAGTTTATAGCAAATCTCACACCTGGGAGTAAAAAGCCAAACAATGCCTCCAACAGACCCAGGGAATAATATCCCTTATTCTAAAATGAAGGCATTTGCAGGCTCGGTCCTATTGGAAGTTTTAGAAAGCCTGTCAGAAGTATGTTAACTATGAATATTTTTTTCATTTGCTCAAGGAAGGCCTGAGGGCCTTTCCAGGTCTAAATATAGATGGTGGTGGTGGAGAGTGCCCCGAAGTCATAGCTGACTTATAGTGACTCCTGCTGGGGTTTTCATATCAAGAGACTAACAGAGGTGGTGGTTTGCCATTGCCTGCCGCTGCAACCGTGGTCTTTGTCGGAGGTCTCCCATCCAATTACTAGCCAAGGCTGACCCTGCTTAGCTTCTGAAATCTGACAAGATCAGGTTCACCTGGGCTATCCAGGTCAGGGCTAAATATAGATACTTATTGCCATTTCCCAAAGGTTTTAGTTACACCTACCCACTCAGATAAAAGAGTTTCTGTACTGCTGTTGTGCTAGTTATATGATAAAAAAAATGGTTTCGCCAGTGGTAAACTAGAGGCATGAATATTTCCATTATCTTGTATTATATTTCCACTATATTTAAATGACTAGTAATGGAGTTCATCTTTAATCCAAGCCGGTGGTTTTGCCTATGCCTCCAAACTATCCAGGCTGAGAGAGAAAGCTGTGCTTACACAGGATTGGGGCTAACTTGCAGAAGACAGCAAAGCCTAGCTTGCATCAGGCACCTCCATATAATCTTGTTCAATTAAAACTGTATTCCATCATACTATCAATAGCTTTTAGAGTCATTTATTCTTTGTTGTAGGTATACAGAAACATGGTTGAGTTGTCATTTATTTTTAATCATCAAAATCTGGACAAGTAAGATAAAATTTGGACATCTCCCTTGACGAACCCTATCTGGTTTAGGCTGAGTGTATCTGCAGCACCCATCGCTAGTGCAGTACTTAAAGAACCGATCAGAGTTATTACCATTCGACTTTAGAGGGCTTGCAGTTCATCCTATACAGACTTACTTGAAGTCAGTCCCGTGACTTAATCTACAGTAAGAACTGCAGCCTTAGAACAAAATGTCCTAAGCAAATTAATTATAGCAATTCGATATATCCCTGGGCAGGGGACAGGGAGTTTTAACCAACATTTTAAATGCAAATAGGGAAGCCAGAACTGCTGTAATTTACAGGAATGCTTTGCATAGTGACTGATAACTAGAAAGAACTAGGCAGGCATCAAAGATTGATTCACTATAATAGTCCAAACAAAGGAAAAGCAAAACTCGCAATAATTTGAAAAAACAGGTTCTGATCTGATCTTTATGGTTGCTGTGTTGGATGTTCTGTTTCTAATGTGCTTGCAATCAGAGACACAATGAAGAGTATTTCAGAGACATCCCTACGCAGCAGACAGTTTCGAGAAAGATGGCAGTTCTTTGGGATCAGAGGTACCCAAGCAACAAAGCCCCAAAGAATTCAAGTCACTCATTCTAATGGTTATCTTAACTAACCAGGCTTTCATTCAAGGTCAGTATTACCAAGTACTTGTTTGAGGCATCAGTGTGGAGAGTACAAAACCCAGATTTGTCCCAATGTATCTTTTGACCAAAACTCACAACACTTTATTCCTGCAGCATTTTTGGACATCCTTTACCTCACATACACCTTTGGGAAATGCATGACAGAAAGTGCCTTACCCAAACTCAAAGGACTCCATTTGCTTTGCAATTTGGCACTTGGGGTATTTTGGTTTTACTAATGACAGCCATTGTATTTTGCACAACTACAGCCAGGGCTGGCCCACCCATTGAGGCCGGTGAGGCCGCCGCCTCAGGGTGCTAAGGCACCAGAGGGGCGCCAGCCCGGGGGCAGGGGCGCACACCATGGAGCTGCCGCCACCGACCAGGAGTGCGTGCTGGCGGCAGCAGCGTGGGGCAGCTGTGTGGGCAGCCTCCCGTTCAGTTGCTCTGCGGGCCATGTGCAGCCAGCAGCCAGGATGGCCAGCTGTGCCTGGCCCACAGAGTAACTGAATGGGAGGGCTGGAAGGCCCCCCATGCGTGCGCCAGCCCTGCGTGATGACGCCCCACAATGACGTCATCATGCAGTCCAGTGTGCACGTGCGCGCACGCACAGAGGCAGCATTAAGCTGCCTCAGGTGCCAGCGAAGCTGGAGCCGGCCCTGGTTATAGCTTAGTTAAATAACGGTAATACGAGTCACATCAAAGTTTGCTTTTATCAACAATAACGTCCAGTTATTCTACAATGAGGAAACACATATAGGTCCAGATTCTACTAGACTTTCAAAATACTAATAACTAGATTTTTAAAACTGAGATTTTCCTCTTCTCTCTTTTGCCATACAAGACAGATGAATCCCATCTAATTGAGTAATTATTTCACTAAAATTGTCTTGGCATGTGTACATTTTTGTTGTTATATCTTACTAGCAACAGAGCTCATTGTAAAAATAAACACAACGGCCTCTAGCAACGGGACCAAGGCCTTGGAGGCAGGGGGGGGGAAGGCTGTACGGGGGGGGGGCGCAGCTCCCCCATACTGTGCCTCCCCGCCGGTTCTGCAGACAGGCCTGTGAGGGATCATGGCTGACTCACTTTTTATCCTGGCGCAGGCACACTGCAGGGCCCTCAGTGTGCCTGCACCAGGATAAAAAGCGAGTCGTCAGGAACATGGCTTGGCTTTTATGTTTGATATGTAAAACAAATACAATAAATAGTTACAAACACTGTATGTGAAATTAATCCAAAAAGCACCCTTATCCAAAGGAAGATGTACGTATGCAAAATGCACCCTTATCCAAAGGAAGATGTACATATGCAAAATGGACTTTACTATTTCACAATGCAGGCTGGCATGATCCTTTGCGTAGGAAAACTAAGTCAAAACAAACAACCTTTCCCATCCTGGGCAACATCTAGGTTGTCATGGACTAGGTTTCTAGCTTTGAAGACTATCATAACTGGGAGAAAGGTAGTTCGGAGATGTTATATGTTCTTTTTTAATGCAGGGGAGCACTTAATCGTGCACTCCAACGCCCCACATTCTAAAGAGCTATCGTCCCTTGGGCTCTACCACGTAATTCATGCAGAACGTCTCTAAGAAATATTATGTTGGTGGCATATGTTTCCTGGTCTTTTCTTGCAAAAACCAGATCACCCACCTGGAAAATCCTCTGTTTGTAGTTAAGCACTTAGAGTTTATATAATTCATAACTGCCAAAGAGGCAAAGCCAGACAAACCTTCCTTAAGAAGCAGTATTCTGCATAGCAGCATTCTTGGGATTATGTGAGCTGGAGAGGAATAAGAGCCATCACTCAACACCATGGCATAACTGTGGTCAGAAAACACTTGCTACCTCGCTAGCCTGCCAGCCTAAAGGATCCTTCACTGCCTCTGCCAAGGAAAAATAGCTCTTTCTCCCAAAAGAATGCACCTCTGTGGCAGAGGACTTGAGATGAAAGCCATGCCGTTTTTAAACATGCTAAAGATGCTAAAGAATATGAACACCTTCCCAAGGGATGAAGGCACAGCCTCCCCCATATCCTCAAGCATACGCTCTCCTGGACAGCCAATGAACAAATACCATGGATCTGATATATGTTACATATGTTTGTTTTAGAACCTAACTAGACACGACCCAGAAGAACGCTGATTAGGAATCTCTTGCATTTTTAAAAGGCTTGAAAATGCTGCGAAGGGATCCACTTTGGATCTTTTCCCCTTGAAGTTGAGCCCTTCTTTAGGCTTTCAAAATTTTTTCCTGAAGGCTTGGATTTTTTTCTAAGCAACAAATGTATATTAATTTGTTTTTCAGTAATGTATTCATTAATTCTTGAATGGTATGACCCATCAATGTTTGTCATTTCTGACACTTCCCAGAAAGGCTTAGAAACCGAGAAAGGAGGACATATATTGCTCTTTGAGGTAATGAATTCTCTCACGACTTCCTTTGAGGCCAACAGGATACTGACCAGAGAACTCTTTATCAGGTCAAGTACCTTGTAGCAAGAAAAGTGGGAAAAGAGTCCCTGGTGATTCAAGAGCTCTTTGTCTGGCTTTAATTTCACAATTATTTGGTTAACTACATATATACAATCAAAGGTTAAAGAAAATCCACCGATATGTAAGTAAGAACCAATTGAAGATCAAAAGAGTTTATTGTCTATAGTCATAGGCCGTCACAATTCACCAAACATTGACTAATAAACAATTAAGTCCCTTATCACAGTTTATTTAAGTTACTAAAATTAATTCAAACAATACAGTATGCCAAACTATCCCAGGAGTCACGGAACAGCCTCATTCAGTACCACCTTAGATCTTATCTTTTTGGCTGCGAGTGCAAACTGAGAGACTCTATAGGACACATGATTATCAGTGTCAGATAACAAAAACACAATCTTCTTGATTTCAGAGTGTGTGTTTGTCACTGGTAGGATTCTGGCCAAAAATTTACACTATATAATGGACGATAAAGCAGGTACTGGGAAAGGTTCTCCACTGTAGGTAATCCACAAGTGTAGGTGCGATGTTCCATAGGGGTGTGAGAATAACGCCCTGCCAAAAGAGCTGTCTGCGTCATCTGGAAGCGATAAGAGCCTATTAACCAAGCGCATGAGCCCTGGACTCCTGTGCTCCTCTCCAGACACACAGGCTGTTCGTGCTCTTTGCGAGAGTGTCCTGAGCTCCAGAGTCCTGCATGTCTATGTGAAGAATGGGGAGTTATTTTACTTCATTGATACCTCTCCTTTCTCCCCAGTGAAGACCCAAAACAACTTACAGCATTCTCTTCTCCTCCATTTTATCCTCACAACCCTATAAGGTAGGTTGGGCCGAGAATGTGTGACTGGCCCAAGGTCACCCAGCAAGCTTCCATGGCGGAGGGGAGTGCTCCCGGCCTGTGCCAGGAAGTAACGCCATCACGTAAGCCACGTGCTGCCCTGGGAGCACTCTCGTGCTCCACAGTGGGGTTGAATCGGGCCCGATTCGGCCCAAATCAGGCCCAGTTCGGCCTGAATTGGGCCACTGTGGTCTGCAGTGGCCTGGGCTGCTGTGGCAGTCCAAATCAGGTCGTAGTGGGACATATTCAGGTCAAATCAGGCCACTGCGGAGCACAGAAGTGCTCCTGTCCTCCGTAGTGGCCTGATTCAGGCCAAATAAAGCCTGATTTGGCCCCCCTGTGGAGCGCGAGAGCGCTCCAGGAGCAGCACATGGCCTGCACAATATTACTTCCTGGAAGTGACACCATTGTGCAGGCCAGGAGCACGCATGCGAGAACAGCCACTCAAAGGTAAGTACCTGGCCTCCAACCTCCTGCCCAGGAGGTTGGGGGACCTGGCAACCGTAATGTGTATAAGGATGAACTGGCAGCCACTATATACTTGGACTTACAAAAAGCTTTTGACAAAGGCACCAAAGGCCCCTGAGTGAACTTAAGTATTATGGGATAACAAAAACAGTTCTCCTGTTCATTCGTAATTGATTAAGTAAGAGAATGCAGAGGGTAGAATTATATAGAAGTTTCACAATAGAGGGAATTGAGCAGAGGAATCCTCCAGGAATCAGTCTTGGGACTCGACTATTTAATCTGTTCATAAATTATCTAAATTCCATGGTGAACAATGATCACCTTTGCAATCGACATCAAATTATTCAGGTTGGTGTACACTAAATAAATTGTGAAGAGATCCACGCGGATCTCTTCAAATTAAGTGACAGGTCAACAAAGTGGAAATGACATTCAAAGTAATCAAGTGGAAAGTGATGCACAGTGGGCCAGAAAAAAAAACCCTTAAATTTATACATGAACGGATAAGATCTTATTAGGAAAGGGAGTGAAAATAAAAATAGTACCTTTAAGACTAACCAACTTTATTGTTCCAGAGGAATTAGCCGTGTTAGTCTGTAATAGCAAAATCAAAAAGAGTCCAGTAGCACCTTTCAGACTAACCAATTTTATTGTAGCATAAGCTTTTGAGAATCACAGTTCTCTTTGTCAGATGCATGGAGGGCAGAAGGAAACTGGCCAAATATAGAGGAGGAGAGGGGGGGGGGGAGGAGAGGGGGGATGTAAACAACTCCTTTGATATGGAGATGCAGACAGCTCCTTGTGGTGTGGGGATCAGTTTGCTTGTGTAAAGGTTCAAAGGAGTTTGCCATGTTAGTCTGTAGTAGCAAAATCAAAAAGAGTTCAGCAGCACTGCAGCACAGGCCCTCGATAACCACAGTCCTCCCTGCCAGATGCATCTGACAAAGAGAACCGTGGTCCTCGAAAGCCCACGCCAGGTGCCACTGGACTCCCCCTGACCCCGCCTCTGTAAAGGAAATCAGTTACCTGTGATAATGAGATAACCATTCATAGTCCCTATTCAGTCCCAGCTTGACAGAGTCAAATTTGCATGTCTACCCAGGGAATACAATTACAGGACCCAATGGCATCAACTACACTGTCTCTGGCTCTTACAGCTGCTCATCCTCCAATCTGATATATGCCCTCATGTGCCAACAATGTACTTCTGCTCTGTACATTGGACAAACCAGCCAACCTCTACGCAAAAGAATAAATGGACAGAAATCTGACATTAGAAATGGCAACGTCCAGAAACCAGTGGGAGAACACTTCAATCTACCAGGACATTCCATCAAAGACTTAAAGGTCGCTGATTTCCTTTACTGAACCTTTACACAAGCAAACTGATCCCCACACCAAAAGCAGCTGCCTGCATCTCCATATCAAAGGAGTTGTTTACATCCCCCCTCTCCTCCTTCCCCTCTTCTCCTCCTCTATATTTGGCCAGTTTCCTTCTGCCCTCCATGCATCTGACGAAGAGAACTGTGATTCTCAAAAGCTTATGCTACAATAAAATTGGTTAGTCTTAAAGGTGCTACCGGACTCGTTTTGATTTTGCTATTACAGACTAACACGGCTCACTCCTCTGAAAATAAAATAGCTATCATTAATGACCTTGTATTGATCTATGGCTGCATTTGGAATACTATCTGTAGCACGAGTCTTTCCATCTCAAAAATGTATTCATTCACTTCATTCTTACCCTACTTTTCTCCACAATGGGGACCCAAGTTGGCTTACATAATTGTCCTTGTCTCCATTTTATTATTACAACAACCCTGTCAGGTAGGTTAGGCTGAGAGTATGGGACTGGCCCAGGGTCACCCAGCAAGTTTCCATGGCACAGTGGGAATTCGAACCTGGATCTCCCAGGTTCTCGTCTGACACGCTAACCATGACACCATACTGGTATCTCAGATCTCGAAAACGTGCAGAAAAAGGCAACGCTTTCTGAATGAGAGAAAGGTTGTAAGGTAGGTGGCTTTTCAGTTAGGAAAAAAAGATGATGTTGGGGCGGGGGGGACAAGAGAAGGCTATAAAATTATGCCTGAACTGGAGGTAAGTGGGGAGAACTTCTTCTCCTTCTCCCCAAATACTAGAATTCAGCACCCAATGAAACCGATGGGCGGTAGATTCGGAACAGACAGAAGGAAGTACTTCTTTAGACATTATGTACTGTAACTGACTGGTGGACTCATTGCCATGCAATGTCATAAAAGCCACTACCTTAGATTATTTTAAAAGGGGTTTAAGACAGAGTCACGGAGAGGAGGTCCATTCACGGCTATTAGCCATGATTGCTGAAGAGTATCCTTATCTTTGTAGGCAGCATATGGCTGAATGTCTGTGGCTGGTGGGGGGCAGCACAGGGAAGACAGGGTTAACATACCTATAACTTATGTTCATCGAGTTCTTCTGTGCCGACACACATGGGTACTGCGCACGCGCAGGCCAGCCGCCGGAAGATTTTTTTTCGCTTTCCCAGCTCCGAAGGGGCCGTTTGCCGCGCGCCTCAGCGACCGTTTCCCGCCCAAACGGTCACATGCTCCTCCAGCGGCCAACGGACCCTTCCCTCAGTTCTCCCTTGCCGCCGCTCATCCAACACACAGAGCCATAGCCCCGATAAGACTAAAGCCATAGCCCAGCCATAATACAGCAACCTGCGTTGGAATTCACAGCGGGGTAGGAGGGAGGGTTGTGTGTCGGCACAGAAGAACTCGATGAACATAAGTTACAGGTATGTTAACCCTGTCTTCATCTTCGTTCTTCTGTGCCTCCACACATGGGAGAGTACCAAGCTTCACACAATAAGGAAGGTGGGGTGAAATCCAACTCAATTTTATTATACAACAAGAAAGGAACAAGACAACATATATACACATACACATATGTGGCAAAAAAAAAACATACCACCCCACAACATCCAGCAAGTATAAATATATATCTACATATAATATAAACCATATATCGCGCCTCCACCTCCCTATTGGAGCATATTAACCAGCATACTCCTAGGGAAACAAGGAATGGAGGACGGCCCTAGCAACAGCTACATCCTCATTGGCATTTACATCCACAGCGTAATGCCGTACAAAGGTATCGGCGGACGACCAAGTTGCAGCCCTGCAAATATTAGCTAAAGGTATACCCTTGAGCAGTGCCGAAGATGCCGCCTGGGACCGTGTGGAGTGAGCCCTGACGCCCAAAGGACAAACCACCTTAGCCGTGGCGTAGGCCCTCACAATGGCTGTCACAATCCAACGGGACACCGTCTGTGCGGACGCCCTGCGGCCCTTGTCCTTCGCCCCGAAACACACAAAAAGGTAGGGACTGTTCCTGAACACCCTTGTCCTCTCCAAATAAAAAGCCAAAGCCCTCCGCAGATCCAAACTGTGGAGGGACTTTTCCCCTTTAGTAGAAGCTGCAGGGAAAAATACAGGCAGAGAAATCTCTTGTGAAAGGTGGAAGGTTGACACCACCTTGGGCAGGAACGAAAGACACGGTCGCAAGACCACCTTATTCGCATGAAAGCGAAGGAACGGGGGGTCTGCCCTAAGAGCAGCCAGTTCGCTGACCCGTCTGGCAGAAGTGATCGCCACGAGGAATGCCACCTTGTAGGAGAGCAAGTCCAGAGGGCACGTAGCCAAAGGCTCAAAAGGGGGCAACATCAACCTAGCCAGGACCAGGGAGAGAGACCACTGGGGCACAGGGGGTGACACAGGCGGGTAAAGATTAAGCATCCCCTTCAAAAACTGGCGGGACTTCTGGTGAGAGAAAACAGTGCAGCCATCCACCCGATCATGGAACGCAGAGATGGCCGCAAGGTGCACCTTCAGAGATGCTACACTAAGGCCCTGGTCCTTCAGCTCGCAAAGATAATCCAAGACCATCCCCAAGGGGCTATCTAGAGGCGCCACCTTCCTAGAGGCGGCCCAAGCCTCAAACCTACTCCACTTCGCCTTGTAGGCACGCCGTGTGGAGGGCTTCCTAGCGTTCAGTAGGACCTTCCTGACGGGTTCAGAGAAGCCTAGGGACGGGGCCGAATCCGCCAAGCGGTCAGGTGTAGTTTCCTGGGCTCGTGGTGGAAGAGCTCCCCGTGTAGGAGGAGATCCTTCCGGGGCGGAAGGGCCACGTAAGTTCGGCCGGACATCTCCAGCAGCTTCGGGAACCAGAGCTGCCGTGGCCAGAACGGAGCCACTAAGATGCAGTCCGTGTTGTCCCTCTCCACCTTGCACAGCACTCTGGGTATGAGAGGGAAGGGCAGAAACATGTAATGTAGTCCCCGGGCCCAAGTAAATTGGAAGGCATCCCCAATAGAAAGGGGGTCGCTTCCTGCCCGAGAACAAAAGACCTCGGCCTTGGTGTTCGCCGATGTCGCAAATACGTCTATGCTCGGGCGACCCCATTTCCGAAAGATCGGCCCAACGTACTTTGCGTTGAGCCCCCACTCGTGATTCAGCATGTGCACCCTGCTGAGAGTGTCCGCCTGCACATTGTCCGACCCAGCTACATGAATGGCGCGAAGCGTCACCCCATTCCTGATTGCCCATTCCCAAATGAGCGTGGCCTCCCTGCAGAGGATCATGGACACCGTGCCGCCCTGTTGGTTCAGGTAATACATAGCGGTAGTGTTGTCCGTCTGCACCAGCACCTGATGGTTCTGCAAGATTGCTGTGAACGACATAAGTGCAAAACGAACAGCCCTCAGTTCAAGCACATTAATATGGAGACCCATTTCTCTCTCAGACCACACATCCTGAACACATAGGTCCCCACAGAAAGCCCCCCACCCCTGCAGAGAGGCGTCCGTGGTTACGGAGAACTCGGGATGTTGGATACCAAATGGGGTCCCTTTAAACAAATTAATATCCGACAACCACCAGTCAAGAGAGGATATAACGGCTCTGGGAACAGAGAATTTAGCAGTTGGAGGATGCTGTAAAGCATTGTATCTCCTCACAAACCAATTCTGGAGCGGGCGCATCCACAGCCTCGCAAAAGGGACCACCGGGGTGGCAGCAGCCATATGCCCTAGCAAGCATTGAATCATGCGCACTGGCTGATAACGATTCCGTTTAAACAGGGTTACCAGTCTCTTCAAGGAACGTGCCCGCTCCGGAGGCAATAAAGCTTTGGCCTCCACTGAATTGAACACTGCCCCAATATAAGGCACAACACGGCTGGGTGTCAGCTTAGATTTTTCAAAGTTAACCAGGAGGCCCAAGCGTTCGCAAGTGTCTAGCACCAATGCCACATCTTGCAGCAGCTTAACCTCCGAGCCCGCTGTTATAAGCCAATCATCGAGATAGGGGTAGATGGTACAGCCCTGCTCTCGAAGAAAGGAAACCACAGGAGCCACGCACTTAGTAAACACACGTGGGGCTGTGGAAAGGCCAAAGGGGAGAACCTTATAACGGAATACCCGCTGCTTGTAAACGAAGCACAGAAATCTCCTGTGCTCCTCCAAGATCCCCACGTGGAAATACGCGTCCTTTAAATCCAGGACAGCGAACCAATCCCCCTTCCTCAAAAGGGCAATTACAGCAGGCAGTGTGATCATCCTAAACTTGGTGACCCTTAGAAAGGCATTTAAGCCTCTAAGATCCAAAATGGGACGTAGACCCCCGTCCTTCTTAGGGACCAGGAAGAACCGGGAAAAGAAACCCCTCTCAGACTCCACAAAGGGCACCTCTTCCACAGCACCCTTAGCCAAGAGGGACCTAATTTCATCCTCCAGCTCAACCAAGGTATTATTCACCGCACTCAGCGGTGAAGTACACATCGGCAGTTCAGTGAATTCCAGCCCGTACCCCTTATCAACAATCGTTAAGACCCATGAGTCAGATGTTATTGACTCCCATTCAGACAAAAAAGGACTGAGTCTGTCCGAAAAGTTCAGGGCTGCCGCAGGGCCGGGTCTTCAGAACTGCCTTCCAGCCCCTTGCGGATCTTTCTGCTGGGGTGGAGGTTGAGACGAGCGGGGCTTGAATGGCCTACGCCTCCTGCCCTGGTGTTGCGCTGGGGTATACTGGCGCTGCGAAGTAGGGTACTGCGGATAGTACGGACGGGGTTGGTATCTGCTGCGGTACTGATAGGGATTATACCTCGACGAGTACCGAGGCTTGAACGTGGACCTGTCCGCCGGAGTGACCCCCAGGGAGCGAGCCGTTTGCCGGTCCTCCTTCTTCTTTTTAAGCGCCTCGTCGGTGGTGGTAGAGAAAAGCGAGTCACCCTCGAAGGGCAGACGTTCAATCTTGGCCCTCACCTCCTGCGGGAGGGCAGTCGACCGCAACCACGAATGCCTTCTCAGAAGCACCGCTGACGCCATACCCCGAGCAGCCGTGTCAGCCGCATGACTCCCAGCATTCATCTGTTGTTTTGATAATCGTACTGCCTCCGTCTGCAGCAACGACACCACCGCCTTCTTGTCAGCAGGGAGGTCAGTGACATAGTTGGCCAGCTCATTCTCCGCGGCCCCGGGTTTCTCCGCCTCGGAGGGCCCAGGGGCGTCCAAGACCCGCTGCCACAGTGAAGCCTTGAGGCGGGCGGACCGCTCCTGCCTGGCTTTATGCGTGAAGCCCTGGCAGATCTTGCAAGTGGGGACTACATGTTCCTCCCCCAGGCAAAGCAGGCAAAGGCTATGCCCATCCGTTTGAGCCATTTTAGCACGGCACCGGGCACAGTGCTTAAACAGGGCCGTAGAAGCCATTCCGAGGGGCAAAACACACGCGAAGTCAAAACAGTCCGGGTCAAATACTTCACCAAGATCAGTCCGTCCAAATCAGTAAGCAGAAGAGAAGTCAAATCCAGATCCAAGTCAGTCACGAGAAAGCAATCCAAAGTCACAAAAAAGCACGGAGCTACAAGCGAACGTTCTCCTCAAGCGGCGGCAAGAAGAGAACTGAGGGAAGGGTCCGTTGGCCGCTGGAGGAGCATGTGACCGTTTGGGCGGGAAACGGTCGCTGAGGCGCGCGGCAAACGGCCCCTTCGGAGCTGGGAAAGCGATAAAAAAATCTTCCGGCGGCTGGCCTGCGCGTGCGCAGTACCCATGTGTGGAGGCACAGAAGAACGAAGATGAAGACTTTGAATTCTGCTCCTGCTGTGGCCCTTCTGGGGTATTTAAATAAATCACTGGTCTGATTCTGCACTGGTTTGATCTTCCTGTGTTCTTATGCAATCTACTCCTTCAATGCATTTGAGAGGGTACAGCTATGGAATCTAACCAATTCCAGACTTTTTACGCTTTTGACGGAAATTCAACGTGCATTTCTATCCGGGGGTCCTCGTGTTTGAAGAAGGGAACTCTGACTCGAAAACTCACACTCCGAAAATCTTGTTGGTCTCTGAGGTGCCATTGGACTTAAATCCTGCTGTTCTACTGCAGACCAAGGCGGCTTCCTACCTAAAGCTATAATGGGATCGTAACTTACTAGCTGTTAGCTCTTGAGAGAGAGAGAGAGACAGAGAGAGAGAGAGAGTGTATCATTTACTACATGTGCAATAAAGCAACGGCAAGGAATAAGGCTACACATTCCAGGAGTTTCTTCTTGTCAGGGCGGAGAGAAAAACTGAGTAGCAAAGGGGGCATGAAAAAAAAAGCATAGAATGGATGAACAGAATAGAAAAATTACAGAAACAACCAGGAAGAAAGGGCTCTTTTAAAGAAGCTACTGCTACTGCAATTGCTTCTGTTTGGAAGTGTATTTGCTCATTACATTTGGTTCAGAACTAAAGTCTGTGATCGTTTGCTTTGGGACATCTCCCCCCCCCCCCCCGCCCAAGTACTTCCTCTCCGCAGAGCAGGGAGGGCAGATTTGTTGCTAGCTATAGCATCTGAGCTGTCTTGTTTGCTTTCCCCATCTCCAGGTCTAAACGTTGGGCGTGGGGAAAGACCGCAGCTAAGGGGCATCAGCCAAAGAGCTCTAGGCCCTTCAGACGGGCCCAAGATACAGCTAGGTGGTTTATTTATTTAATTTGTGCTTTTTTCTATCACATTTTGATTGCATTTTTGTACTATTGTAAGCTGTTTGGGGTCCTTTCAGAGAGAAAAGCAGGGAATAAATATTTAAGTAAGTGTGTGTGTGTTTGTGTATGTATATGTGTGTAAGAGCCCCGTGGTACAGAGTGGTAAGCAGCAGTACTGCAGCCCAAGCTCTGCCCACGACCTGAGTTCGATCCCGGCAGAAGGTGGGTTCAGGTAGCCGGCTCAAGGTTGACTCAGCCTTCCATCCTTCTGAGGTCGGTAAAATGAGTACCCAGTTTCCTGGGGGTAAAGTGTAGATGACTGGGGAAGGCAATGGCAAACCACCCCGTAAAAAGTCTGCCAAGAAAACATCGTGGTGCAACGTCCCCCCATGGGTCAATAATGACTCGGTGCTTGCACCTTTACCTTTATGTGTGTATATATGTGTGTATACACACCCACACACGCACACACACAAACTTGTTAAGTGTTGTGCAACTGAAAGCTGTTTCTGCTTTTTTTAAGAATCAGGGACACACCGTGGCTAATTAACAGACAGTATGAATTTAGAGCCTATTTCTCTGCCTCATAATAAACTAAACTCCATGTTAAAATAATTTTCTGACAGCTCCAGAGATATCTCACCCCTCACCTCCTTACTGATAACTTGTTTGCCAGCAATGTATATGATTCTTTTATACCATTTCTGAAAAAGTATAATTCCTTATGTCCAGAAAAAATCTAGGCCGAATGTCAAGATCATATAAAAATAGGCATGCATTAAAATGTTTTTTAAAAAACTATGATACCTAAAAGAATACTTTTAATAACTCGCAATAATCCCTTGTAAGTCACTATTATTACATATGTGGAAATGAGGAGGAGGTAAGTTTATGGCAGAACTTTTAAAAAGACAGATAAGGCCAGTGTGGCAAACTGGGGAGAGACGAGAACCTGACAGACTGAGGTTCAAAACTTACCTCAGCATGAGATTTAGCGGGGCACTTTGGGTCAGTTCTTTTTCTTCAGTCTAACTCACCTCACAGGGTTGTTGTTGAGAGGAAGGGAGCGAATGCCTCTTTGAGAGATGGAGTGGTTGCTCCAGCCTTGAAATAGGCTGTGGTGCTTCGACTTCTAGAGAAGCCTACCCTGAACCTAGAAGATCTCAGCAACTATCAACCAATATCTTTCTTGGCATTCCATTCTTCAAGCATTTTTGAATGAAATGGCTTGCTTGGATCCTTTCCAGTCTGGATTCAGGTCCAGCTATGGGACTGAAACAACCTCGGTCGTTCTGGTATATGACCTGTGCCAGGAGATGGACACAGGAAGTATAACTCTGTCGATTCTCCTGGACCATGATCAATAGCAGCCTTTAGTGCTATTGATCATGGTATACATCTATCTGGATTGCTGTTCCAGGTTGGGACTTGAAGGCACTATTTTGAGATGGTTCTTGTCCTACCTGGAGGACGTGTTTCAGAAGGTGGTGCTGGGGGACTGCTCCTCAGGACCTAGACCGGCAGGGTCCCAAGGTTCCATCTTATCTCCTGCACTCTTTAACATCTACATGAAACCACTGAACGAGGTAATCTGGGCTGGATTGTCACCAAGATGTAGATAACATTCAGTTCTATCTCACACTTCTGCCTCCTCCCTTACGAAACTATCCAACCATTATGGTAGTCTTCTGAGGCTTTGATCTTCATGCCCCTGTATTCTGTTATTAGGTGGGTGGTAAGCCAGGACAGGGCCTTTTTGGTCATGGTGCCCAAACTCTGCAATTCTCTCCCCAGAGAGACTTGCTTGTCCCCTTCAGTTACCATCTTCCGCTAGCAGATAAAGACATTTTTATTTCATCCGGCATTCTTCCAAGTGCTCTTGCCTTCCTGCCCTGTGTTTTAATAGTTGTGCTCATGTTTTTGTATGTATATTTTAGCCTGGTTTTAATTGTTTTAATGATATTTTGTTTTTATGTTTTTGTTTGATTTTAATGTTTTTAAGGCATGTTTTTCTTATGCATTTTCAACCTGTTAGCCCCTATAGTGGCTCTGATGAAGGCAGAAAGGGAAGGTATAAATAAATAATGAATAAATAAAACCATGCATGCTGCCCTGAGGAAGGGCACAGTAAAATGTATAAAATAAAATAACAATGAAACTCTTTGCTGGTCAGTGTGTATCAATAAGAGGAACTGAGGCTTCATTAGGAAGAACTGACTGATAGACAACAGGCTTCAATGATGGTAAAGAACTGTAACCAATAGGAGTCATATACTGTTTTCTGGCTCAATTAAAATAGGATTGAAATAAAGCCCAGTAAAATGCTTTAGGATCAAAGTACTGTTTTTTTAAAGCGGCCAGCTGGAGAGACATTTCGGTCTCAGGCAGCTGCAAGAACTACAGAATGCTGGCTCCCTCCCTAGTCATTTTAAAAAACCTACATAAGTCTCACACTTCATATGCAATAAACGTACTATTCAGATACAGAAGACATCAATAACAATTGAGTATATTAACAACAGGCTCCCCTTTACTTTGGTATGTGATAGTTTTGTCCCTCAGAAGGCACTATTGGTTCTTTGCCGCTGCTGTTGAGCAAAGCAACACATGTCAGCCACAGGTGGGCTGCCAACCTCGAAAACCTAAAACATACACACAAAATTATGATCATCAAATTGACAAAAAGTGGGGGTCCAACAGGTCCTCCCTCCCCTGCCATTTACATTATCGGTTCCCCTCGCTCAATGCTTCTCCTGCCTGCTTAGCCCCAGCCAGGGCTTTTTTTTCTGGGAAAAGGGGGGGGGTTGGAACTCAGTGGTGGAACTCAGGACCGCACAATGACGTCACTTTGGGTCAGTTGGAACAAGGGGGGCATTTTTTAAAGTTTAAATCGTCCTTGATGAAAATGATCACATGGCCAGTGGCCCCGCCCCCTGATCTCCAGACAGAGGGGAGTTTAGATTGCCCTCCGTGCCGCTCCTGGAAGCCCCGTAGAGACTTTTTGTGAGAAACAGAAAGAGATGGACTAATGATTTGCACTTCTGAAGATTTGGGAGAGGGAAAGGATGTTAAGTTGGAAAGGAAAAGCTGGTACTTACAGTAATTTTAGAGTTGGTATATAATATGTAACATGGCTATACCTTTTCAAAGAGAAAATTGGTATGTATTCCTATTTGTACAACATTTGTTTCTCTTTCTTGCTCTTTTCTTCTTTTGCTTTATATTTTAGTAATTTATCTTTTTTCTTCCTTTTGTATGTTTTTATAGTTAAGGTTAAACATTTTAATCAAATTTTAGTATAAAAACCGCAAAAGCCAACACAAGTCTGGCATTCCAGGACTGATACGGGGAAAGACAACCCTGTTCAGTTTCCTGCTCTGCCAGGTTCCTGTTAGTGCAGGTAGAGCATTAGCAGCTATACAAAGCAGCCATGCGGGTATAAGGCCAGGGTGGTAGCCAGGGGCCATTTCGTAGAAAAAAAGCGGGAGGAACTCATTAGCATAACTCATTAGCATATGCCACGCCCCTTGACATCACCAGAAATGTGTCATTAGCATATCTGATTTGCATATGCCACACCCCCTGACATCACCTCTCCTGGCTGCTTTGGACCCAGTCCTGGCCATCCAGGGCCGAAATTGGGCCCAAAACGGCAAAAAGGGATTGAAAAGGGGCCCAAAATGGTCAGGATTGGGCCAGTGCTGAACAGGAGAGTGATCCACCACCCGTCAGAGGCCTGATCTGGGCCATTTCGGCCCCAATCCAGGACAAAACGGGCCCAAAATGGCCGAGTCAGGTGGGCGGAGACACCTGATATGTGACCGAACTGTGAAAACTGCGTTCCTGCACGTTCCCCCTCGAAATGAGCCCTGGTGGTAGCAACAAAGATTTGAGCTTTCCTGTATGCATGAGATTGCATAGGAGACCCATCCTACAGTTTGAGACATTTAGCACAGGCTCATCAGACAGCACCCGATCCAAATGCTACGACCGCTGTGGGGGAAGTCTCCTATAATGATGCCCGTTTTCGCGTTTTCTACCTTACTCTTCACATTTTTTCTTTAGTGCTAGAAACTTCAACCCTAATAGGTCACAAGCAATTCTGTCCCTGTTCTCCAGAATGAACCAATTTCTTTCATTGTTCATATTCTATCAGACACCTTAAAATGACTTATTGGCCATTTCCACACTACTTACCTTCATCCGGAATGTCGCGGAATGTCGTGAAAAAAACGTGGAAGATAGCTTCTTCTCATGTGAGTTTTGCGCGACATCGCGCAAAACTCGCGCGAGAAGATGCTATCTTCCGCGGGTTTTTTTGTGACATTCCAGATGAAGGTAAGTAGTGTGGAAACAGCCATTGTGTCCTGTAAAAACACCCCCCCCCCTCTTTGGTGTGTTATTCTCCAATGGGGAAAATATAAACAATGGAAGATGCAGAACATCTCCTGAATGTCTGAATATTGGAATGATTTCTTAATATTCTTATCAACAATTCACTCCCTTCCTTTCAACCAGGTTTATTTTGTTTCTTTTAAGTTTGTTTACATGCCTTTTCTAGCTCTTTTATCCTCTCTTTCCACTTCCTGTTTCCAGCTGCTCAATTCATTTCAACAATCTGTCCTTTACCATGGCAGCTCCATGATCACCTTCGCAGAGAAGTTAGCCGTGTTAGTCTGTAGTAGCAAAATCAAAAAGAGTCCAGTAGCACCTTTAAGACTAACCAACTTTATTGTAGCAGAAGCTTTCGAGAATCACAGTTCTCTTCATCAGATGCATGGAGAGCAAGAAGAAACTTCTTGCCCTCTATGCATCTGACGAAGAGAACTGTGATTCTCGAATGCTCACCTTTGTACTTTTCCCGGACAGTGCCGGATTATCAAGGTTAAGTTTCAACATTAATCCTCTTTACAGCTCCTATCTATCGCTCAGGAGCACTTCCTGGAAGCGTCACGTAAGCCCTGAAATAAAAGAACTGAAAAAGTCTAACAAATAAATACAGCCTTACGTTTTTGTTTTCGATAACTGTGTCATCAGTGCCTCCTCTTGCTATGCACTCATTTGGCTCGCCACTATTCCCTGCTAGCATTAGCCGTCTCATCAGCAACATGGGAATGGTGATACTTTTACAATAGGACTATTGTAAAGATAGATCAAGATAGGTAGCCGTATTAGTCTGTCCGTAGCAGTAGAAAAGAGCAAGAGTCCAGAGGAACCTATAAGACTAACAAAATTTGTGGTAGGGTAGGAGCTTTTGTGAGCCACAGCTCACTTCTTCTGCTCACTTCTTCAGGTATCTGAAGAAGTGAGCTGTGGCTCACAAAACCTCCTACCCTACCACAAATTTTGTTAGTCTTATAGGTTCCTCTGGACTCTTGCTCTTTTCTATTGTAAAGATGGCAGAGATAATGTATTTAAAGATCTTTGATCCCTTTAAATGTTCTGTATAAATGCTAAGTAGCAACACTACCTAATTTGATATGTAACAAAGACATAAGCATGTGTTTTGTTTGGTTGTCCTGCTTAATTGCTGGTTTTAAAGCATAATGTGATACCACAGTGAGTAGTAGAAAGGCTGTAAGCATCACATCGGGCCCACAATTATTTCTGGGGGGAGGGGGAAGTTGGGAGGGAGTAGCAGGAAGGGGGAAGGAAAAGCAGGAAGTGTGTTGACAGTGACAGGAACACCCAACTTGAGCATTCTAGTGTCTTAAAGCTGTCTTAGATATTGTCCTGCTTGAAGAGCTGAACAGGAATTACTGAGATTCCAGTTGTATCCCAAGCTTCTTTTCCTTTGAATGATATCTCAAGAAATATTAGTGGGCAAGGGAAAGTTAAGTTCAAGGGGACTGCTGCCCGGCAATCTGTTAATTCCACGTGTGTCTATTGTAATACCGATAGTGAAGATTTTGCATTGGCAAGGACAAAAACAGCTGTGTTACGAGCATGTAGGGTTTGATGTAAATGTGAGGCTGGTAGTGGAAAAAACACTCAGGGGATTGTGCTCCATCCACCTCAGCATTTCTTTTTTAACTGGGCTGCTCCTTGGATGCTGCTGCTATGCATGGGAAGCCGGGCAGTTTAATTGAGACATCATGCACACGTCAAGATGGACGGCGAAATAAATCTGTCTCACCAGTATAGGGTTGCCAGGCCCCCTTGATCTCCCAGCGGGAGATTGGGGCCTGGCTCTTACCTGAGTGTGTGTGGGGGTGCGCGCGCACACAGAGCGTGTACGTGCGCGCTCCTGCAAGCGCGATCACAGCACTTAGTGACGTCACCATGCAGCCAGTTTTGGGCGTAGATTGGGCCCGTTGTGGGCCCCTGCGGAGCGCAGGAGCGTTCCTGCGCTCCGCAGGGGCCCACAACAGGCCAAATCCTGCAGGGGGCCCACAACAGGCCCAATCCGTGTCCATTTTGGTGTGGATCGGGCCCGTTTTAGGCCCCTGTGGAGCATGGGAGCGTTCCTGTGCTCCGCAGGGGCCCACAACGGGCCCAATCCATGCCAAAACGGGCCCGATCCACGCCCATTTTGGCATGGATCGGGCCCGTTTTGACGTGGATCGGGCCCATTGTGGGACCTTGTGGAGTGCAGGAACACTCCCGCGCTCCACAAGGGCCCTGATCCAGGCTAAAACAGGCCTAATCCTGGTGGCTGCTGTGCGCGGGGACGCGCAGCCCCGCAGGGGGCGCGCATTGAAGGTGCGCCCCCCCTGCTGGCCAGGTAGGTGGGGACGGGGGTGGGAGGGTGGGGGCAGGGGATCCCCCGCCCCCATCGGGGGTCTGGCAGCCCTACGCCAGTATCACATTTAAGCCAGGTCTTTTGACAAAATGGTAACCTTTATTTGTATCCGAGAGCTGTCCCAAAGATGGCTGAGAATGACTTCGGCATTGCTGAAGCAACAAACGCAAGTAGTAAACTGCTATCTGCACCTTCATTTACTGAAGTACAGTTAGTCTTGAAAGTGTAACATCTGTAGCAACAACCTGTGGCTTTGTTATCTGTGTTTTAACTTAGTCAAAGGAGGCTCCTGATCACCTGAGAGAAATGTGAGAAGACGGGGGAGGGGCACTAAGAGGGAATCAATTGAAGGGCATTGAATCTTCCTTCATTTCCCATAACCACCCACAATCATGACTTAAAGGATGTGAATACAGCAAGCAATGAAGGCATGGGGCATAGAGCATGCAGGACTTCTGATTTTTAAAAATGTTTTTCTAACACTCTTGCTGTTCCAGCACTGGCCAGAAATAACAAAGGCTTTGTGTTCAATCTACAGCGATATCTGTTCAAAGAAAATTCAGGTGTGCAAGAAATGAAGTTTCCATCTCAAGAGTAGATGTGGATTTTTCAGACCTCTATATCTGAAAATGGAAGTTTATTAAAGATTTGTTTGGAAACCTCTAGATTAAGAAGGTTCATCTAGTCCAGCAATCGATATCCCAAAACAGACACCAGTTGCTCCTAGAAGCTCAAAAAGGCATGCAATGGCAGGGGTCATCAGTCATAATTCCTCCTCCACAGGTGGTCATCAAGGGCTTTAAAGACAATGACTTTATTCAGATAATAATCGTATGAACTTACAAACATGCATTTTATGCCAGTCTTTGCTCCTGGCCAGTAGAGCAATCAGGTAACTGTGGAGTCAGGAATGAGCGGTCTTATGCCACCCACCTCTTTCCATCATGAGATCTGACTAATCTGAAAGAGGCTGATGAAGTTCATGCTCTTCTAGCCTCACCCACCCCAATTTATTTGGTCTGTTTGGTAGTGTGAATGGCACCTGGGAAGACAGGATATTCTTTCCCATCTTTTTTTATTCCTCAGCTTCTCTACATACTGTATTCTGGGAACTGTTACTTTTAGGGTGCCTTGATGTTCTGAGAACTAGTTACCAGAATGCACTGGGGGGAAAGGAAGTGGAAGAATAAAGAAAGATGGAGGCAAAGTCCCCACAGGAGCAGAAAAAGGATACACTTTACTGAAGACTGGAGGTCCAGAGAGTCCTGGCCCAGGCTGCAGCTCCCATTACTAGGGGTGTACACACAAAAGAAAAAAAAAAGAAATCTGGATCTGGGACTCAGGATCGCAAAAAATTCCAGGATTCCAGAAATCTGGGAAAGATTCTCTGGTCTGTTTAAGACAGGCCAGAGAATCCCAGATTTATCTGGCTATTATTCCCTATGGGGAAAACAATCTGGGGGGTATCCAGGTGGGCTGGGTGGTGGTGGTCATTTTTCAAGCAAACTCCACCAAATTTGCAGGGAACCCACTTTACAACCTCCCCCCCCCACACCCAAGCTTCAGGAAGATTGGATCCCAGGGCCCAATTCTATGGGCCCCTGAAGAAGGTGTCCTCAACCACTCTCTATTATTCCTTATGGGGAAAACTATCTGGGGGCTATCTGGAGGGGCTGTGTTAGCAGTCAGACCACTCCCCACATGGAAAGGGCAGTTTATGGATATGAAATATCATGAACCCCTTGCCTTATGTTCTATGCACTTCCTGGCCCAGGCAGAGTGGATGCCAGCTGACCTAGAGACTGGAAAGTGAACAAGACGTGAGTCAGAGGGGAGATGGATGACTCACGTATTCCTCTGCTCCAGAAAGTAGCAGAGATAATGAGGCTTCCTGAGACACCTCCCTGCCTAATCTCATCAACGCCTTTCCCTACCTCCCCTCTCCCACTTACCTAACCAAAACTATTCAACACATCTGATAGCCTTCCGGACATGAAGCAACGTTCCAGATAATCATATCAAGCCTTTCCCAAGTTATTGTCCTACTTCTGGACAAGCCATTAAGGTACTGTTTTGGGGAGCAAGATGACAGGCTTTGCCCCAGGATACGTTTTACTTCCCAGCCATGTGCTCAGTGCGTATGTGTTCTGGATCCATACGCTCACCCTCAAGTTTGCTGGAGCCTTCCCCTTCATGAAACGGACAGGAGGGATTTTTCTACAACCCTGAAGAACACCCTAGACTTGAAGAAAAATTGCAAAAATGCATTGGGGGGGTTGACCCCGCCTCCAAATAAATAAAAGCAACGTCTCGTTTTGCTGCTGCTCCCACGGACCCTCCCTTCTTCAGAACTGGAAAGTATCACCCGATACCAAATTACTTTCTCCCATTTTCCTCACTGATTTTCTTAGTTAGCCTTGTATGTATGTGCTGTGTGTATTTGTTATTGCCCTTTTTATTTCTCTTTTAATAAAAAAAACCTTTCCCGTTGAGCACCTGCCTGATTTATTTGAGAATTCTCTAAGGGAACAATCCTCGTATACATGGGTGGAGATTCCCAGTTATCCCCTCTCACTGTGTCTCCTTTGACGCTAATTCCCCAACCAATTTAGGAAGCCTCCTATTTGGGTATCAGCCGAAGGTGGCCTTTTTCAAGAAAACTTCACCAAATTTTCTGGGAAACTACTCCGGACTGACCTTTAAAGACCCACCAAGTTTCAGGTCCAACTCTATGGGCCCCTGAACAAGGTGACCCCAGCCACTCTATTGTTTCCTGTGGGGGAAACATTTCCAAGCAGGCTCTCAGGCAGAAACACAGAGGGGCAAGGCTCCCAGGGGCCAAAGGCACAACCCCAAATGCAAGAGGAAGCCTAAGAGAACCAAGCTGAAGCAAGGGAATGGATGGAATCCCCCTAGAACCAAAGGGAATCAAGGGAATCAACATCAAACCAGAGAATCATGTCAAAACTGAGAATTCCACCCGAATCAAACTGAAGCTAGGGACACTGTTGCAAATTACCCAACTGAAGCACTGGCACTCCAAGAAGGCAGACAAACAAGGAGAACTCCTGCATGGATTGGCCACTCACTTCCCCCTCTCTGCCTCCCTCCCCCTCCCTCCTCCCCCTCCCCTCTAAAAAAAAAAGCAGGGGAAGCCAGGAAGGAGCCAGTCAGAGGCTGAAGCCCCATTTCCCAGATTCACCTGGATTTATCTGGGGGTCTGGATACAGGTTCCTGGATTGGATCTCAGGTTCTCTGAATTGATTTGGAAAAGCCAGATTTAGCAGGCTTCTGAACTGCTGGGCCTCGTGGGTCTACAGGGATCCTTGCCTCCATCTTTCACCTCCCAGCCCTGCTAACCTGGCGAGAGGGGGAGAAAGAGGGGGGGGGGAGGCAGGCTGGAAGCACATAGCGAAATAGCATGTACATGCTCCAAAGGCCCAGAAAGCTTCAATTCCGGTGTAAAACCAGAAGCTTAGGTGTCTCACTGGGACCAAATAGCAAAAACACTAGGTCTGGGGTCCATTTGTAGGGTTCCCAGGCCCCTGCCGGTGACAGGAAAATTCAAGGTGGTTTTCCTCCCTGCATGCTGATTGTGGCAAGCCACCTGGTGATCACCCACCATCAGCAGGCACCCCAGGCAAACGCACGGTGCGCAGGCCTCTGGCCAGGGGTGACAATGTCGCTTCTGGAAGTGACATTGTCATGCACAGGTTGGGAGCCCCCACACATGTGGAGGAAGAAGACAGGCATGTACCAGGGAAACCTGGCAACTCTACCAATTTGGACCCAAAGAGATGTCATTATTTCTGGTTTTACATCATAAGTGACATCACTAGAGGCCCTCCAGAGCTCACATGCACACAAGGATCTCAGATCAGGGCCTTGTGCCTGCCGCCCCCATCCCCCACTGCCAGGAGGGCTGGCAACCCTGTGGGTCTATCGTATCAAGAACTACCATCCCAGAGTTCATTGAGCATAGGCAAGAGAGAGGGAGACACACCTGGTGGGAAGGCAAATCAAAGAAGCATAAGGCAGTGGGAGCAGGTGCTGCTCCTGCTTCTGGCTGGATTTACAAGCGCAAAGTATGTGTCTGTTTCACTTACAAGCACACATGCTCCATACTGCCGTGTCTGGTGATGGCTAGAAATACAAACCAGGCAGCCAATGTAGGGAAGTAAAAGAAAGGGAACAAAAAGAAGCTAAAGGACGCTAGTCTATGCCCTGGTTTTTCAAATCAGATCAGTCCTTATTGCAGACAGGCAACAACACAGTAATTAGGAAGCAGAGGAACAAAATCAAGATGAAAATGATTTCTATGTACAGATGAAGGCTGTTTTCACACGTCTTACCTGCCGCCGGAACATCGCGCAAAACACCCGGAAGACAGCACTTTCTTGCGTGAAATCGCGCCAGGAAGATGCTGGCATCTGGGAGGTTTGCACGAAATCGTGTCTTCCTGGCGCAATTTCGCGCAAGAAGATGCTGTGTTCCGGGTGTTTTACGTGATGTTCCGGTGGCAGGTAAGATGTGTGAAAACGGCCTGTCTGTGGCAACTAATTTTCAGTGAAGTATGCATAGCCTTAAGGATTCTTTGCACACTACCAGGCTTAACATTCTCCCAGTTGTGGTGGGGGACTCCCCATCTCCAGTGGCCACTTCCCACCTCTGCTTAACTGGGGAGGGGAATGGTGTGAAAAATGGGCAGAGTCAGCAGTGTCCCGACATGCTGATGACATTCCCCGTGTGCCTGGAAATGATGTCAGTGCATCGCCAGGGGGAACTGGGGATGTGCTGGTTTTTGGGCAAAACTTTTCTGGTTTTCCCAAGCACCAGCATTCTCAGTCTCCACCAGCAATGCACTGATGTCAGCTCTGGGTGCATGGGACTGATGTCAGTTGTTGGCGAGCCCTCCTGTGACCCGGTAAGACCCTCCACCCCCAACTGGTTCCCCGTTGCAGTTAATATTTTGATCTCGGCTTGAGCATTGTGACTACAGAATCACTAAATGAAGGACGGGGCATTTTATAAGAATAATGTTCACGTTTTCTTTAAGAACAAGGCGTGGCAAATGTTTCCTATGATGCTTTAGCAACCCAAATTTTCAAAGGATGCATCATAGATGTCTGAGAACAAATATATTTCGCTGGCATGGATACAGACTAGTTAAGCCAAACACTGTAAACAGCCAACTGTCATAAAAATTAACTTAAGCAAGACAGAATAATAAACATTCGACAGCAAAACTCAGTAAGAGCTATTGAATCATAATTCTCTTGCAATTATCACTCCTGGTTTCATTTAGCACTTTGGAAAGAAATGGAGGAGTTATTTTTTAAATTGGGTTTCACTCAAACTATTTCTAGATAATCCCCACACATCCAAGTCTCCCCTTTCTTGTGTTTTAATTTATTTCAAAAACAGACATTAAAGACTTGGAAAATCGTTTTGGAACTTGCACGGACTCTCTCAGTTGTGTTACATGTAGCTCATTTTCAGTTTGAGTTCAAATCTTGGCTGTTCGATATAGCTTATAGAAGGAGAAAACGAAACGCAGTTATGCTGTAAATTCAGGCTGCGATTCCTTTTTCATGAGTGTCTGTCCTAAAGCCGTCTCACGCAGAGGTCTCTCTCCAGCTTCACAATTCAACGGCTTTGACTCCCATCCCTGTGTACTGTCTGCCATTGTTTCATTAGCTTGTGAGCCGAGATTTTTTCCCTCTCCTTATCAGGAAATCTTGCTTCTTTATTTCCTTTACTTGAGGCCAAACAGATGTAAGGCTGCCTGTTCTGTAAATGGAGCGCCCAGTGGTGGTTGTTTTTTTTTTGGTAAACAGCAGTCACGTGAGGCTCCAATCTGAATCAGAACCACAGCGTGAAGAAAGGCGAGGAAGCCACCACCACCGTGCCATTTTCCTGACCTGAAATGGCCCCTCAAAGCTGCTATTTGATCCACTGGGTAAACATACAGGTAGTGACACCTGTACTTCTGTTTAAAGCAGGGCTTTTTTTCAGGAGGAACGCGGGGGAACGGAGTTCCGGAACCTCTCGAAAATGGTCACATGGCTAGTGGCCCCGCCCCCTGATCTCCAGACAGAGGGGAGTTGAGATTGCCCTCCGCGAGGGCAATCTAAACTCCCCTCTGTCTGGAGATCAGGGGGCAGGGCCACCAGCCATGTGACCATTTTCTCCAAGGGCAACCCACTGAGTTCCACCACCTCTTTTCCCAGAAAAAAAGCCCTGATTTAAAGTGTGTGTGTGTGGTGGGGGAGAATGCAGAAACTTCGCTCATGGAACTTCCAGTGTCTTGCCTGGTTTGGCCTGGAGTCATTTGTTTTAGCTACTGTTTCAAATCCAGGCTTCAGGCAAAGTCTCCTATTGGTTCTAAACCATGGCCGTTTCCACACGGTTCACCTTCTTCCAAAAACTTCCGAAAAACAGCGTCTTTGAGCGTGAAATTGCGCCAGGAAGATGCTGTTATCGCGCAAAAAGACACTGTTATCGTGGAAGACAGCGTCTTCTCGCGCAATTTCGTGCGATAACAGCGTGCGAAGATGCTGTTTTTTGGAAGTTTTTGGAAGAAGGTAAGCCGTGTGGAAACGGCCCCTATGATGTAACCCAGGTCTTCTGTACAAAACGCATGACTCTGGATATCTTTGGTCTTAACTTGTGCATGGGCTTTACCCAAGCCACTTCCACATGGGGGGAGAAGCTTCCCTTGAAGTGGAAGCAGCAGTGAACAGGGTGGAGGCACATGGAGACAATGCCGGCACGCTTCGTCCCCACGCAGCTGGCTGCTCCCCTAGAACCATAGAGTTGGAAGGGGCCATACAGACCATCTAGTCCAACCGCCTGCCCAGTGCAGGATCAGCCTAAAGCATCTCTGACAAATATTCGTCCAGCCTCTTCTTCAGTGAAGGGGATCCACTGCATCGGCATGTCAGCAGCAGGGGGACAACTTCATGCCCTGGCCCTAGGCAACCCTCCCATTTTCTTCTTCACAGCTGAGCCATGGAGCAGAGCTGCACCATGGCACAGCTAGGAAGAAAAAAAATCCCACCGAAGGGCTTAAAGGGGGAGATGAGGAGGCCAGTTCCGCCAATCTGAAGGCAAAGCTGAGCTCCACCCCGTCCCCAAGAAGAGTGTCCACGAGATGCTTGCCCACAACCACCCCACAGTTTCCCCAGAGCTAAGGGGGTGGATGTTTTTGGCTTTGGCTCAGGGGGGATGCTTACGACCGCCTCCCCAGTCAGGATGGCATTGTGTGGAAGCCCACCTCCCCGAACCAAGGGCATCTGGCTGCCCACACGGGGCAAAATCCTCATGGGGAAGCAGCCCCATATACATGGAATATGTCCTGATGGAGAAGGAAAGAACTTCAGTTTTAGCATATGCTCATAATTATCTGTATTTTTAAAGCTTCCACATATTTAATTGATTTGGCAGTTTCCATTTTTAAATTCAAGCCAGTGTATAGTTAAGTTATAAGAAGCATAAAAACGCATTCTATTGTTTAGATCCCTACTCTGTTTTCCTTCAGTAAACTTCTTAGTTGTTTAGGAATATTTCTACGTTTTGCCTTGCAGATTCAGAAGCCCTAGGCTAAGATCACAAAAGTCTCTAGCCACACGCACCTCTCTCTCTCTCTCTCTCTCTCTCTCACACACACACACACACACGCACGCACGCACGCACGCACGCACGCACACACCTCTTTATGAAATGAACTGCAAAAACTGAGGGTCAGGTTCAGATATTCCTATCTGCAGGGTTTTTTTCTGGGAAAAGAGGTGGTGGAACTCAGTGGGTTGCCCTCGGAGAAAATGGTCACATGGCTGGTGGCCCCGCCCCCTGATCTCCAGACAGAGGGGAGTTTAGATTGCAATCTCAACTCCCCTCTGTCTGGAGATCAGGGGGCGGGGCCACCAGCCATGTGACCATTTTCAAGAGGTTCCGGAACTCCGTTCCACCGCGTTCCAGCTGAAAAAAAGCCCTGCCTATCTGGGTAAATCTTAGAAAACTTGGCTGGACACAAAATATGTAATAGAGCAATATCAATTTGACAACAGAGATAAACTGAAAAGCCAATTGAATGTAAATATTGAAATGCACACTAGCACTTAGTCTGAGTATAGACAGTATCCTGGGGATCAGTTTCTGGTTCTGTGATAATTCTATTAGCTGCATTACACTTGGGAGTAAGGGGCAACCTGCCCCTTATTTGAAGTGGATGCCACGGCTGCTAAGTAGAAGTACAATATAAGGGGTTTAAAGGCGAGGCACTTGCGAGCCTTAAACAATCTTTTTGTATAAAAACTACTGAAATTTTTCTCCCAAGCATACATTTAATGTCAAACATTTGCTCTGGGCTTTCAAGAAAGGGCTGCAGGGGACTTAATCCTTCCCTTGTGAACTTTCCGCTCCTCGGCTTTGAGTATCTCTGCCAAGATTTTGGACCCATTTTGCAACAGAGAAGGGGCTGGGGGCGCATTGTTCCTTGTGGCTGCTGGGTAATCTGTAGCTTGCCCTTCAGTGAAGTTGTCAGATATGAAGACAGACTCAGAGATGCCTCGTCGAAAAACAGGGCCAACATGGAGAACTAAGATACCACCCAACAAGAAACAATTAGAAACAGCCTTGTGTTTTTAATTAAAAACACAACAATTTTTTCATGTCCCATTCATTTGTTTGTTGTTGTTATAGAATCAAAACACAAGATTTTTTCCTTTTAATGAAAAACAGCAGCTGCTTAAACCTGCTTTTTTTTTTTTTTTGCTCTTGAAGCAGACTTGTTAAAAGCCTAGGAAACTGCCTTTTGTAATACTGCCAAGGCAAATTTTGAACCTTTATGAAATGTGGCATCAAGACAATAATATTCGGTACAAGGAAGGGGGAAGTTCCGAGGAAGGGTCTTGCTGGTCATAGCTGCTTAATCTGCTGGTCTTAAACGGGCCTTTTTGAAGCTCTGATGTGCGTGTAGCTGGCCTGGAGCAGTCATTTCAAGGCAGCCATTTCACCATTATGTTCCTTTTGTGAGTGTTACATTCCATCAAGTCTGACATACAGCAGCCCTACGAATTAATGCCCTCCAAAACGTCCTATCATTAACCACCTGGCTCAGGTCCTGCAAACTGAAGGCTGTGGCTTGCTTTATTGAGTCAATACATCTCCTGCTGGAGCTTCCTCTTTTCCTACTACCTTCAACTTTTTCTAGCATCATTGTCCTTTCCAGCGAGTCTTCTCATGATATGAACAAAGTATGATAGCATCAGTTAGGTCATTTTAACTTTTAGGGAGAATTCAGGCTTGATTTGATCTAGAACCCACTTATTTGTCTCTTTGGCAAATGGGGAATACCATAGTATGAATTATCTTGGTCTCCACTGATACTTCGTTATTCTTAAGGACCTTTTCTAGTTCCTTCCTGGTTGCCCTTCCAAGTCAATAAACAAAGGGGTAGGAACCTCAGAAAGAACAGCAAAAGAAGGGTACAGAAGTACCAGAGGTCTGTAATGATTATATATAAGACAAATTACAGGTGACCCACAACAACAAAGACAGGATGCCAGCTAAATTTGTTTTGATATATAAATCTTCATCAGTCATGAGTGACTTTGTGCACATAATTGTGAAAACAAGGGCCATTTCCACACAACTTACCGACCTCCGGAGCATTGTGCAAAACACACAGAAGATAGCGTCTTCTCATGTGAAATCGCGCCAGGAAGACGTGATGTCACGAAACACTCCCAGATGATAGCATCTTCCTGGCGTGATTTTGAGCGAGAAGACGCTATCTTCCGCGTGTTTTGCGCAACGCTCCGAAGGCCGGTAAGTCGTGTGGAAACTGCTAAGGATTCAGAAGCTAATTGGTGGTATACAATATGACATGACTTCTGAGAATAAAATATTATGTGCTCAAGGTCACTCATGACGGATGACGATTTATATATGTTGTGGCTCATCTGTAATTTGTCTGCTCTCTATATGTTTAATTGCACTATGATGTTTCTTTGATATTTTTGCAAATTTGTAATTACAAATATATATTTTTCCCATTTGTGATTTTGTGGTTGCAGATTCCCTTTTGGTTGATGATTGAGGCAAGGAATAGAAAATCTTTAACAATTTCAATTTCTTCACTGTCAACGCTAAAGTTGTGTAATTCCTCAGTAGTTATTACCTTTGTCTTCTTGATGTTTAGCTGTAATCCTGTTTTGGGCACTTTCTCCCTTAACCATCAACAGTAGTCATTTCAAGTATTTACTGTTTTCTGCCAGTAGTGTGGTATCTTCTGCATATCACAGATTGTTTATGTTCCTTCCACCCATTTCACTCCACCTTCATCTGAATCTAATCCAGCTTTCCTTATGATATGTTATACATATAAAGTGAACAGCTAGTGAGATAAAATATGTCCTTGTCTGACACCTTTGCCAACTGGAAACCATTCTGTTTCTCCATGTTCTGTTCTAACGGTAACCTCTTGTCCAGAATACAGGTTGCGTATCTAAACAATCACACCCATTTCTTTTACAGCCATTTATAATTTGTCATGATCCACACAGTTGGAAGCTTTGCTGTAATCTTAAAAACACAAACTGACTTTCTTCTGGAATTCTCTGGTATGCTCCAGTAACGAACATAAATTTGTAATATGATCTCTAGTGCCTCTTCCTTTTCTGAATCCAGCTTGAACATCTGGCATTTCTTGTTCCATAGATGGTAAATCTTTGTTGTAAATTTTGAGCATAACTTTGCTTGCATGGGAAATTAATGCAAAGGTTCCTTTGAGAGGTAGGTAAACTAAGGGATTAGCTGCCATGGGAACAAACCTACAACAAATTATTTTTGACCACGAAACGAAAGTCAAGATAAAAACCCCAACCACCCCAAAACAGACAAACAAAAAACCAACAATAACCCAAACTTGAGACTCCCTTCTTGATTCTAGCTTGTTGAGTTTTAGGAGAGCTCTGTTGATACAAGTTAACATTTGGGCAAGCACCTGATTCACTCATTGGAAACTTTTTATATTACTGACCTGCAGAAATAGTTCCAATCAGTAATTTAGACTGATTACAATAGAGCTTTACATTTACCCACTTATGTCTTAGGACTATAACAACAACAACATTCGATTTATATACCGCCCTTCAGGACAACTTAATGCCCACTCAGAGCGGTTTACAAAGTATGTCATTATTATCACCACTACAATAATCACCCTGTGAGGTGGGTGGGGCTGAGAGAGCTCCAGAGAACTGTGACTAGCCCAAGGTCACCCAGCTGGCTTCAAGTAGAGGAGTGGGGATTGGGGAATCAAACCCGGCTCTCCAGATTAGAGTCCTGCGCTCTTAACCACTACACCAAACTGGCTCTTGGGGTGAATGGGTTCATCACCCCTGCCTGTCCACCAACAGAGTGACATGGCTATGCTGGCTCCTGGGATGCTTGAACACCCAGCCTGGTGGAAGTCCTGCTGAGGCACTCTGGGAGGAGGCTGAGATAGGCCTAGACCTTCCTGAGATCCCTCGATTGCCTTGACCTCTGCCTCCAGCCTCCTTCATGTGCCCTGAAGTGCTTGGCCATGGACTATGATTGGAGCACCCCTGGCTTCTGGACCTCTGCAGTTCCTCAGAGGCCTCTGAGTTGCAACTGCTCCAGGAGAGGTGGAGGAAGTGGGAATGGGCAAGGGGGCCTCAGGCTTGGTGTCTAGTTGCCAAGGAGCTGCTGAGGCAGCACCCCCACACAGAGCTTGTCTTGGGGAGGCCACAGGAGGAAGGACCAGTGGGGGGAGGGGCAGAAGGAAAAGGAAAAGGGGCACTGCAGCTAGCCACCTGTCCACTTGTTGCTTGCCCTCTTGGCCAGCGGTGTTCCTGCATAGCAGGGATTCAGCAGGGATCTGGATAGACATCCCAGTCTGAGTGTGGAGGGGAGGGGTCTGGTAGGATTCTGTTCTGCTCTTCAGGTCAAGTGATCCACACCTTCTGCTGCCCTCCTCCTTTGGACCCAATTTCATCTCAGGAAACTGGATGCAGGACAATGTGCTGAAGAGCAGGAAGGTGTCAGTGCCACAGCACCATTGCCCACAGGGGTGGAGGGGTCTGTGCCCCACTGTGGAAGGGCTGGCCAGGTGCACTGTTGCAATGCCACCCACAGCTGCCGTTGCTGTACCCCTCAGGCATGCACTGGAGCCTGCTGCCACCACTGACCACAGAGCCACTAATCGTGGAGACGGGAAACGAGGAAAGCCAGTGCATTGGCCACAGCTGATCCTAAAGCTGTGAGAGGACTAGCCTAGCCCTGCACAGGAGGTCTGGGTTTTGTCACCCTAAAAGGACATCAAACTCTGCTGAACCAGACAGCACAAGGATCAGCGGCGACATGGAATACGGGATAGAGAGACATTCAAATAGGGGCCCAGGCATTGGGAAGCTGGTTCACTTCTGAAACAATGTACTCCTCCCTCAGAAAGTTGTGTGTCTTGTTAAAAGCTGAGTAGCCACAGTCCTGACTCACAGAAACAGTCTATCAGATTGTCTGATTATAACTATTCTTATACATCACTATGTCAAGTGGACAATGGTAATGAATACTTCAGCATCAAACTTCACAAGTGGGTTTGTCAAGTAAAAAATGTTTTATATTAATGTATGGCCGAACAACAGGGATCTGAGATTTAAGAGGAAGTCTTCTTTTTCTTGCCTGGGACATTCCAGCATTTCTTTCAATTCATACTTTTCTTACTGTAAATAAACAGTAAGCAATTACTTAAGTTTTTCAGTTAATTGCCTGTAAACCTACAATATAGTTGACCAGGAATAAGAAATGCAAATAGTCTATCCCTCTTATTTCACCATTCAAAACAGTTATTCTATCACAGTTCATTTTCTGCACCACTCAATACAGAAGTAGATAAGAGACCAAGGATATAAATAGTACAGCCAATTACCATTTTATGTCAACTTGAAAATTACCCACCTCAGTAAATAACTGAAAAATTAAACTGCAAACAGTACTGGCATTTTAAAAGAAGTGTGTCATTTACCAGCTCAACTATCAGTTTGAGAGAGACAGCACTGGTTAAGAATTTGCCCCCAGGGTACAGACAGTTTAATCCCTTTTTATTAACAAGAAACAAAAATATAAAGTAGAAGTTGTGGTTATGTCTTCAAGCAAGCAAGTTTTCTAATAAATATATATAGAGAGAGACAGACAGATAGACATATAGATATAGATGTAGACAGACAGACAGATATATAGGGAGAGAACCTCTTGTCCAAGAGCAGAAATATACCAGGAAATAACATGATACCTGTTCTTGTCTCTCCAGATCTCTATGCTGCAACTTCTTTTCTGCCAAGCGAACCTGACTGCAATAGTTCTCCACCTCATCTTGCAAACCCTGAAAAATATCCGTACAAAGCAGACTTAATAATAATATAATAATAACATTCAATTTATATACCACCCTTCAGGACAACTTAATGCCCACCCAAAGCGGTTTACAAAGATCCTTCAGCTTTCACAAGACTGGAAGGACACCATGTATACTGAACGCAACGTTTGGTAGCAGAAGTAATAGGTGTTCAAGAATCCTCAATTATAATTGTCAGCAATGTCTGAAATACTGCAAATAAGGTTCAGCGAACCTTCTTCTCACTAATTACTTCCCTTATAAAGCAGAATTAGTTTTTACTCCATAAAGCTCAAATCCCCAAACTGGTCACCATGGAGCGCGTCGGCAGAAGAAAATATCAACGCAAGATTCCTGTGAAATCAGGGTGCCTGTTGCATCTCTGTATGATTTGCTGTTCTAGCTTTGCCTTCCTCTGAGAGTGAGGGGATGGTAATTCTGTCCTGTCTCTTCATTAGGAGTGGAGCATTCAGCCACTCTCAATACAATGCTGCAGCAGCGTTGCCCATCCTCAAAGGTGGCTGTCCCTTGCATGTCGGCATGAGTTGTGATTATTGCAGAAATCCAACACACAGCTCTGAGTTTCTGCCCTTTCCATCAGAAGACTGAAGCAAAACATTGATTCACACTGAAATAAATTGGGAGGGGTCTTCCTAGGGTGGGTATGGGTAATTCTTACTTATTTAAAAAGTTAACCCTTTCAAGTGTATGGATTAGCTATCTCTTTTAAAAGTGTTTGAGGGTGGGAGTGGTTTTGATTTATGAAAGTGCCTGGGAGGGAAATATCCTATTCCCCTCGTGGTCCTGATCCTAATCAGGGCACAATATGGCTGTAATTCAGCTTAAACACTGCTGGGACGATCCAGTCATGAATCTTCCAGGTCTTATCTGTTTTGTCACCCTTATCCATTTTGACCCTGAACAGCACAGTTGAATCACGCCAACATGCACCAAAATATGCAGGATATACAAGCCAAGAAACATAGGGGGCATTTTAGGGCTTACAGTACAGTAGCGAAAGTTTTAAATAAACTAGAAGCATCTAAAAGAACGTATGGCACAAAGATTTAACAGAATCCTCTCTTGTCTTTCTTAGACAATAACGGAATAGAGTAGGCTTAAATCATTAACAGGATAAAATTGCTATTCAGATAAGATAAGAGGAGTACTTGTGATAGATCTTGCATAATTGTTTTGAAGTGATGCCAGAAGTTAACTTAAAAGTATTAAAGCTGTAAAGCTTCAACCTATTCTGATGCCAAAAACTTTAATCAACATTAAAAAGAGCTTCAAATCTGCCCAATTCCCTCTTGTTATATATCACATACGCAATATGTCACTTAATGGAAGACCACCATAAAACATGTGCAGTACTGTTTCCGCCAAAAGGAACCCAGGAAAGTTCAAAAGAAAGGGAGAGTTATACCATTTTTTTGCCCCTTGATCTCAAGATATAACCTTTCACTACGTGATACAAAAAGAGAAGTCTTTGTTTCTTGCTTACCTGAAACTTTCAAGCATTGAAACTTCCAAGCATTGCTTACCTGAAACTTTTGTTTTTTCAAATGCAGGCAATACTCACACAGTCCTCTTTCAATATGACATGGTATAAATAACTGACGATATGTTTGAACTTCTTTGATTGCCTGAATGCCTTGGATTTCCCCACCTCCTGCCAAGCCATTCCCAGAAACTATATTGTACTATATAGGTAAAGGTAAAGATAGTCCCCTGTGCAAGCAGCGAGTCATTACTGACCCATGGGGGGACGTTGCACCACGATGTTTTCTTGGCAGATTTTTTACGGGGTGGTTTGCCACTGCCTTTCCCAGTCATCTACACTTTACCCCCAGGAGACTGGGTACTCACTTTACCGACCTCGGAAGGATGGAGAACTGAGTCAACCTTATCTGTTTTGTTTTGAAGGCTAGCATACTCATTAGCTATGATACTCTAATACCCTTTTGAAGGAAGCGCTACAACCAGGGAATGAATGAACTTTGCAAATTCTATTTCCCCACATCACAAGAAATTCAAAAGGAAAAAAAGAAAAGAAATGCTCATATTTGCCCTATCTTTAGGTGTTCAAAAACAGAAGTCTAGAGGCGGCTGCAGTAACAACTGTGTGCCATTCTAAATTCACCACAAAATACTTGGTTTTATCTCGGGCCATTTTAATGTCATACTCCCAAAGTTGAAAGCTGCATGAGGATATGGGGAGACTTAGAGCGGTAGCTCACTAATGGGAATTGAAGGACAAGGGCCATAAAGAATCAATTCTTCTGCAACAGAATCAGGCAAACTTGCTGCAAGTATATTGTCGAAGGCTTTCACGGCTGGAGAATGATGATTGTTGTGGATTTTCCGGGCTGTATCGCCGTGGTCTTGGCATTGTAGTTCCTGACGTTTCACCAGCAGCTGTGACTGGAATCTGCAGAGGTGTAGCGCCAGAAGACAGAGATCTCTCAGTGTCAAACTGTGAGATCTCTGTCTTTCGGTGCTACACCTCTGAAGATGCCAGTCACAGCTGCTGACGAAACGTCAGGAACTACAATGCCAAGACCACGGCTATACAGCCCAGAAAATCCACAATAACCAGGGCTTTTTTTCTGGGAAAAGAGGTGGTGGAACTCAATAGGTTGCCCTTGGAGAAAATGGTCACATGGTTGGTGGCCCCGCCCCCTGATCTCCAGACAGAGGGGAGTTTAGATTGCCCTCTGCGCCACTCAGTGGCGCGGAGGGCAATCTAAACTCCCCTCTGTCTGGAGATCAGGGGGCGGGGCCACCAACCATGTGACCATTTTCAACAGGTTCCGGAACTCCGTTCCACTGTGTTCCAACTGAAAAAAAGCCCTGTCTCTCTCTAAACTGAGTGAGTTGGCAACAATGTGGCAAATGAAGTTCAGCATGGGTAAGTGTAAGCTGATGCATATTGGAACAACCCCCTCCCCAATTATAAATCTATGCAGATGTGGTCTTGCTGAGACTGAAAGAGATTTGGGGGTTGTAGTGGAAAAGCTCAACGAAAATGTCGAACCAGTGTGTGGCAGCAGTGAAAAAGACAACTATGTGCCTATGTGGCTTACAAATGGTATTGCTGTATCTCAAAAAGGACATTGCAGAACCGGAAAAAGCACTAAGGAGGGCAAAGAAGACAATAAGGAGATTGGAGCACCTTTCCGATGAGGAAAGGCTGGAGAGGCTGGGACATTTCTGTCTAGAACAAGGACAGTGAAGGGGAGGCATGAGAGATAATTTTATAAAATTATGCACGGGGTAGAGAAAGTAGATAAAGGGAGCTTTCTCTCTCCCTCCCATAGTATTAGAACTCAGGGGCACTCAAACAAAATAGCTGGGAAACAGGTTCAGGATAGACAAAAGGAAATACTTCTTTACTCTACTTGAGGAGTTCACTGCCAGGAGAGGTAGTGAAGGCCACAAGCAAGAGGCAGCTTTAAAGGGGGATGGGCAGATTCATGTAGGAAAGGAGCATTGATGGCTACTAGCCTTGTTGACTGTAGGGAGCCTCTGAATGCCAGTGCTGGGAGGCAGCAGCAGGGGAGGGACTCAGTTGCTAGGTCCTGTTTGTTTAGCCCTCTAGGGCAACTGGCTGACACTGTGTGGAACAGTATGCTATATCTAGCATGCTCTACTAATAGAATCCCCTGCAGCTTTGCCATACTTGCTATCTGGTCAAGGTTTTTTCTTGCAAGTCTGGGAAACGATGCCATCCACATTTCCTTTTATTAACGAAGCCAATGTCTCTAGCGAAGCACTGCTCATAAAGAGAGTTGGGATGTGTCATCTTTTCAGAAGAGATGCCTGAAGAAGGGCGCTCTGAGTCTCGAAAGCTTACACTTTGAAAATCCCGTTGGTCTCTAAGGTGCCACTGGACTCAAATCCTGCTGTTCTACTACAGACCAACAGGGCTACTCACTTAAATTATCATCTCTTCAGAGTGCAGCCAAGGTCGTACCAAAAATTACGAGGAATTCAAGTTACTGGGGAAAATACGCTGTATATCCAGATGAGAGGGACTTATGCACATTAATTCAGAAACTTTAATTCCCTCTTCTACAGTTAGGCTTTCCTGTCTTCAAGCACTGAACACTTTAAAATGTAATAGGCAGCAGAACAGTTTTTCCTGGGATCCTAATGTAGCATTTCTTTTGAAAATTAATTGTAAGATTAATGCTTAAAAGTCATGAGTCAGCAATGTTTTAATGTTTTTATAATGTTTTTACTGTTTTAAACTGTTGTTAAACCGCCCTGAGCTGGTCTGACGGGGAGGGCGGTCTAGAAATGTGATTAAATAAAAAATAAAATAAGAGACAGAGAAAGAGGGAGAGAGGGAAGGATTACCATATTCATCTCAAGTATTCAATAAGATGCTAGGTATTTGTTTTATGGAAATTCATGTTTAAACCATAAAAATGTATAATCCATAGTCTACAGATTCGTAGATTTCTGGTTATGGAATGGACATTACATTATGGCTTTTTTAAAAAAAAATAAAAATTAAGCCTGAAGATCTGAATTCCAGAAGTTGTTGATGTTTTTTTCAGCAAGTGAAAAAATGGCAGCCATTAAACTTGATTGGCATAGGTATTAATTCCCTTGCCTTGACTTTGTAGAGTTGACTTGCATTATTGCTATAAAAAACTTTAAAAGAAATTCCCGCTTAATTCATTCTCAAATGACATGCAAGCATGTTTGCAGTTGAAAGTCTACACTATACCTGACCTTGGAAGAGCTTTGTGTTGGCCAGAGAACAAGGAAGTAAAATCTTTGGCTTTCCAACACAGATATTCCTTACTTTGAAAGGCACTTACAATCTAAATGAGATAAGCTCTACTGCAACAATACAGGTGCACGTTCATTTGATTCACTGATACAAACTGGAAAAAAAGATACACAATATATTTTTATTACATGTTCACTGAGTCCCACCAGTACTATATTCACCAAGTGGCAAGGCAATGCGTTGCAATTAAGAGATTGCAAGGGCATAGTGAAGACTTGAAATGTCTACTGATGAAGGTTAAACGAGAAAGTGCCAAAGCAAGATTAAAGCTGAACATAAAGACAAAAATAATGACTACTGAGGAATTATACAATTTTAAAGTTGACAATGAAGAAATTGAAATTGCTCAAGATTTTCTATTCCTTGGCTCAATCATCAAACAAAAAGGAGACTGCAACTAGGAAATCAGAAGAAGATTGAGACTAGGAAGTGCAGCTGTGAGAGAACTAGAAAAGATCATTAAAGATAAATATGTCTCTCTGGGGACCAAAATGGAGACAATCCAAACTATGGTATTCCCATTACTATGTATGGATGTCAAAGTTGGACAATGAAGAAAGGTGACAGGAAGAAAATTGATTATTTTGAAATGCGGTGCTGGAGGAGAGTTTTACGGATACCATGGATGGCCAAAAAGACATATAAGTGAGTTCTAGATCAAATCTAGTCTGAATTCTCTCTAGAAGCTAAAATGACAAAGGACTCTCCCGATCAATTCACCATGGCTATCGATGCATCTCTCCTCCATGAATCTGTCTGGCCCACTTTTAAATCTATCTATGCTCGTGGCCATCACTACCTCCATCGGCAGTGAATTCCACAAGTGGAGTAAAAAAGTATTTCCTTTTGTCTGTCCTGAACCTATTTTCCAACAATTTCATTGGGTGCCCTCAAGTTCTAGTATTATGGGAGAGAAAAAGCTTCCTCTATCCACTTTCTCCACCCCATGCATGGTATTATAAACTTCTATCATGCCAGATCATGCAAAGTGATGGTATCACTTTACTGTGCGCTCGTTAGACCTCACTTGGAGTAGTGAGTTCAGTTTTGGGCATGACAGTTTAAGAAGGATGTTGACAAACTGGAATGTGCCCAAAGGAGGGCAACAAAGATATTGGGTCTGGAGACCAAGGCCTAAGAAGAAAAACTGAAGGACCTGTGTATGTCTAGCCTGAAGAGGAGCTGACTGAGAGATGATATGATAGCCTTCTTCAAGTATTTCAAGGAGGCTATCACATAGAGGATGGAGCGGAGTTGTTTCCCATTGCCCCAGGGGGTTGGACCATAATGAACAGGTTAAAATTAAGTCAAAAGAGTTTTCGGCTAAACATTAGGAAGAACTTCCTGACAATTAGAGCAGTTCCTCAGTAGAACAGTTTCCCTCTTTCTTTGGAGGTTTAAGAAGAGGATAGACGGCCATCTGACATCCATGCAGATTCTGTAGAAAAGAATCCAGTAGCATCTTTAAGACTAACCAACTTTACTGTAGCATAAGCTTTCGAGAATCACAGTTCTCTTCGTCAGATGCATGGAAGGTATGAAGAAACTGGTCAGATATATATAGGTGGTGAGGGGAGGGGAGAGTAGATGCAATCAGTAGCTTCTGATAATGGGATCAGTTTGCTTCTGATAATGAAATCAGTTACTTCTGATAATGAGATAACCATTCATAGTCTCTATTCAATCTAAGTCTGAGTCAAATTTGCATATGAATTCCAATTCAGCAGCTTCCCGTTGGATTTTGTTTTTGAAAGGTTTCTGTTGAACTACAACAGAACTAACAGTGACCTTTAAGTCCTTGATGGAATGTCCTGGTAGACTGAAGTGTTCTCCCACTGGTTTCTGGATGTTGCCCTTTTTAATGTCAGATTTGTGTCCATTTATTCTTTTGCATAGAGGTTGGCTGGTTTGTCCAATGTACAGAGCAGATGGACATTTTTGGCACATGAGGGCATATATCACGTTGGAGGATGAGCAGCTGTAAGAGCCAGGGATAGTGTAGTTGAAGCCATTGGGTCATGTAATCGTATTTCCTGGGTAGATATGAGGGCAGAGTTGGCATCTGGGTCTGTTGCAGGGTCTGGTACCTGTGCTGGTGACTCTGCTTGCAGATTCATGGTTGTTAGTGAGAAGTCGTTTAAGGTGGGGGGGGGGGCTGTCTGTAGGCCAGGAGAGGTCTTCCAGGGCTTGTGAGAGAGAGGCATCGTTTTCCAGGATGGGTTGTAGATCACTGATGATACGCTGGACATCTGACCAGTTTCTTCATACCCTCCATGCATCTGACGAAGAGAACTGTGGTTCTCGAAAGCTTATGCTACAGTAAAATTGGTTAGTCTTAAAGGTGCTACTGGACTCTTTTCTATTTGCTACTGCAGACTAACACGACTAACTCCTCTGGATCTATGCAGGTTCTATGAGTCAGTATGAATTTAGGCAGATTGGGAGAGTGAAGCAGGAAGGATGAGCTGGTACTAAGCTCTTGTGGCCCTTTCTTGTATGTCCAGGGAAATGCTGACTGCTACTCTGGAGTCAGGTAGGAATTTTCCTCCAGACCAGATTGGCCAGGGATCCTGGAGGGTTTTTTTGCTTTCCTCTGGGCATACAGCAAGGGTCACTGATGGCAGTGAGGTAGCTGTGAATTTCCTGCATTATGCTGGGGGTTGGACTAAATGACCCTTTCGGTCCTGTCCAGCTCTATGTTTCTATGTTAACCCAACCGTCCCCCCGTCTAACTCAATCTCAATAAGTCAGCAGCTGCTATTTACATTTTTACAAACCACCCAGCTGTGTATAGAACTACAAATATCAGGGCTAGTTTGGCCCTTAAATTATTTTGCTACATGCTTCCTGTAGTCTTCCTGTCCTGGCTTCTACTGGAAGAAAGGCCAGTACCACCTTTAAGACTAACCAACTTTATTGTAGCATAAACTTTCAAGAACCACAGCTGTCTTCGTCAGATGCAATCTGATTAGTCTTGGTTAGTCTTAAAGGTGCTACTGGACTCTTTACTATTTTGCAACTACAGACTAACACGGCTAACTCCTCTGGATCTATAATACTGGAAGAGAGAATCTGATACTGCTGGTACGAGAATTTCATACCAAGAGCCAGACATCCATGCACCTAAATACCCCATTTTACTTTAGAATGCTCATCAAAATTCTCATATGTCAATGTTCCGGGGATCGCATTATTCTTATACGTACATTATCAAGATTCATTAACCAGCATGGTTATTCACTATATTTTTATTGGAATTTTAAAAAGAGAGAGAGAACAGGTGCATAATTACATCCTTTTTTATTAGTGAATCATAGAATCATAGGGTTGGAAGGGATCTCTAGGGTCATCTAGTCCAACCCCCTGCACAATGCAAGAAATTCACAAGTATCTCCCACCCCCCGACTGCCCCAGTGACCCCTGCTCAATGCCCAGAAGATGGCAAAACACCTCCAGGGTCCCTAGCCAAACTGGCCTGTGGAAAATTGCTACCTGACCCCCAAGGTGGCGATCTGCATTACCCTGGGCATGTAAGAAGGCCACGAGAACTTAGCACTGATGTAACCCATTCTGCCCTCTCTCTTACGATCTGCCCAAGTTCACAGAATCAGCATTGCTGTCAGATGGCCATGAAAATAAATAATGAAAATAAATAAAAACAACCCTAAATATATTACTCCATAACATTTCCCAAAGATGCTCCCCATGGAAACTTTCCTAAGTTGTGGCTCCTTTCATATTGGTGTTGTCTGATATTATGTCTGATATTATGAAGAAAGCAATCTTTTGTAAGCATTAAGAGACTACAATGGTTCCTATAGTGGTGATCAACTGCTTTAGCGTAGATCCTATCTTAGATGTGATGAGGCAGAAGGGATGCTGGACAATACTGATATGTCACTATAGAAGCATTCAAGCACGTCTGCTTGAGCAACCTATTGGTATAAGGAATACAAAATAGGCAAGACGGTATCTTTGACTTAATCAGCTTAACATAGAAGAGGAGCTCACAGAAAGTGACTTAATACAGCAACATTGATATCAAGCTATATACCCTCATTCAGAAATTCTAAAGATACTACCAATAGCGTCCTCTCAAATTCTCCTGGCTGATAAGGGTAGTGAAAAATAAAAAACCTAGTTAGTTACCTAGCCACAATACTGTAAAGTATGGATATCCTACCGTCCTCCTCCAAATGGCTCAGGACAAGGTGTTAGTATCACTACAGACCTGTAAAGTAGGTTCGTTTGAGAAAAACGTTTTCGTCAGTTCTACATAGCATACTTCACAGCCGCATGAATCTGCGCCCTCATCTTTCAAGTCCAGTCTTCCAATCACTGCACCAAAGAGGCTCAGTGCAATACATGAATTTCTTCTACAACCAGTGGTCTGAAGGACCTCCTCCCCCCATACTATCCAGCCTGACAGTTAGGATATGCCTCTCAAGCTCTGCTCTCTGTGCCCTCGCCTTCAGAGATCTGGGTGGTGACCAGGGCTTTTTTTCTGGGAAAAGAGGTGGTGGAACTCAGTGGGTTGCCCTCAGAGAAAATGGTCATATGGCTGGCGGCCCCGCCCCCTGATCTTCAGACAGAGGATCTGTCTGGAGATCAGGGGGCGGGGCCACCCACCATGTGACCATTTTCAAGAGGTTCCGGAACTCCGTTCCACTGCGTTCCCCCTGAAAAAAAGCCCTGGTGGTGACTAAAGAAGACATTTTCTGTGATGACACCTTGTCTTTGGAATGCCCCCCCCCGGAGACTCACCCGGTGCCGACTTTACTTTCTTTTAGGTGCCAGGCTAAAAACACAAACTTTTGTCCAGGCTTTTAATTAGTGGCTTTGTCTTATCAGCTTTTTAATGGTTTGCTGTGTTTTATAGACAGCTTTTATGCTATTTGTGTCTAATTGCTTGTTTTTTAATGGCTTGGCTTTTTATACTGTCAGTTTTAATTGTAAGCCACTTTGAGCAGAACTCTGATTAGGAAGTATAGAACTATTCTAAATAAATAAATAAATAAATAAATAAATAAATAAATGACCTTATAAGGGAATAACTAAGATTTCAGAAGCTCAAATGAAGTATCTTTAAAAGGGGGAATAAGGTGCTAGGTTTCTAGCATAGCTTTTCACTATACAACGTTTGCTCTGAGCCCCAAAGTCGGAGCAACTTTAAATTAGCATACATTCAGTCCAACATAACTACTATGTGTAAGCAACTAAATAAATAAATAAATAAATGACCTTATAAGGGAATAACTAAGATTTCAGAAGCTCAAATGAAGTATCTTTAGAAGGGGGAATAAGGTGCTAGGTTTCTAGCATAGCTTTTCACTATACAACGTTTGCTCTGAGCCCCAAAGTCGGAGCAACTTTAAATTAGCATACATTCAGTCCAACATAACTACTATGTGTAAGCAACTAAATAAATAAATAAATAAATGACCTTATAAGGGAATAACTAAGATTTCAGAAGCTCAAATGAAGTATCTTTAAAAGGGGGAATAAGGTGCTAGGTTTCTAGCATAGCTTTTCACTATACAACGTTTGCTCTGAGCCCCAAAGTCGGAGCAACTTTAAATTAGCATACATTCAGTCCAACATAACTACTATGTGTAAGCAACTAAATAAATAAATAAATAAATGACCTTATAAGGGAATAACTAAGATTTCAGAAGCTCAAATGAAGTATCTTTAAAAGGGGGAATAAGGTGCTAGGTTTCTAGCATAGCTTTTCACTATACAACGTTTGCTCTGAGCCCCAAAGTCGGAGCAACTTTAAATTAGCATACATTCAGTCCAACATAACTACTATGTGTAAGCAACTAAATAAATAAATAAATAAATGACCTTATAAGGGAATAACTAAGATTTCAGAAGCTCAAATGAAGTATCTTTAAAAGGGGGAATAAGGTGCTAGGTTTCTAGCATAGCTTTTCACTATACAACGTTTGCTCTGAGCCCCAAAGTCGGAGCAACTTTAAATTAGCATACATTCAGTCCAACATAACTACTATGTGTAAGCAACTAAATAAATAAATAAATAAATGACCTTATAAGGGAATAACTAAGATTTCAGAAGCTCAAATGAAGTATCTTTAAAAGGGGGAATAAGGTGCTAGGTTTCTAGCATAGCTTTTCACTATACAACGTTTGCTCTGAGCCCCAAAGTCGGAGCAACTTTAAATTAGCATATATTCAGTCCAACATAACTACTATGTGTAAGCAACTGCCAACAAAAATGTTGCCAAGAGAGAAATGGAAATCTCCACCATTTTGTGGACATTTGCCCTGAAGCTGGTGCCACCTCCCCAGTGCACAACTCCTGAGTAGAAAAACACAGGAGCCAGGAGCAGAACTCCACCATGGCTACCCTCCCCGCTTCCTGGCCTAGACTATTATAGTCGTGACACTGGTTAGGGGCAAGCACCAGTATACTGCCAAGAAAAATTCTATCACCTGGAAAAGTCCTAAGGCAATGTTGGCTATGACTGCAAAGTATTAGTCTTGATAGCTGTAGTAAGAGGAAAACCTTTATGATCACTTGAATAAGCGTGACATGATGGTACTTCTAAACATTTGGAGTTTAATTCACACACACCCGCCCCCTTTTTACTTGCAATGCATTTAACAGACTAACCTTGTGGTTAAAAAAATATTATTCTAGGGAAAAGTTAAGGTATAGAAACCAAAACTACTTTCCTCCAGTTGGGCAAAAAAGGAAAATAGCTGTAACATGATGTGAAACTGTGCTAATCCAATATTTTCTTCATCGGGTTGGTAGTTACTTATTTTTCCAGTAGATTTAAGAATGATTTTGCTTCTTTATACCAGAGATCAAGTACACTTAAATTGTTGAAATTCTGACCGAAAATAGGTAACAAACAGCCCATTAAATTAAAATAACGAAAGCAGGGGAGGTCCAGAGAGAATGCAAAGGACAGAAATTATGACAAAATAATTAGCTTAGTAAACAGGAGACGTTAACAGACAAGGAGAAATGGGTTCAAAATTTTCGATCTAAGACGAATATATTTACTTTTGAAGAACAGCGAGTTCTAAATCTGATATCTATGTATTAAGAGATTTATATCATGACTTCCGCCAAAGATTCGAGGTGACTGACAACATGGTGGTGGTGCAAGTTGCAGTGAAGTCACACCTGACTTATGGGTTATGGCTACTCATGACTGGGTTTTCAAGGCAAGAGACTAACAGAGACGGTCTGCCATTGGCTTCCTCCGCATAGCGACCCTAGTCTTCCCATCCAAATGAGATCTGATGAGACTGGACTGGCTTGGGCTATCCAGGTCATACGTTTTAAAAAATTTAAAATATCCTAAAATGGCAAGGCCAGAAATTTTCAAAGCAAGGTTTTTTTGGAAGATCATAAAGATGGCACCTTCCTCTCTGCCAGCAAGCTATTCGTAATATTAATCCCGTGACTGAGTATGCCTGAAACCAAGCAAGGCCAAAGAGTTTATTCTCTATAGCCATAGGATGTCGCAATTCACCAAACATTGACTAATAATCAATTAAATCCCTTATCACAGTTTGTATAGATTACTAAAATTAATTCAAACAATACAGTATGCCAAACTATCCCAGGAGTCACGGAACAGGCTCATTCAGTACCACCTTAGATCTTATCTTTTTGGCTGCGAGTGCAAATTGAGAGACTCTATAGGACACATGATTATCAGTGTCAGATAACAAAAACACAATCTTCTCAATTTCAAAGTATGTGTTTGTCACTGATAGGATTCTGGCCAAAAATTTAGCTCTGGGTACACTATATAATGGACAATAAAGTAGGTAGTGGGAAAGGTTCTCCACTGTAGGTAATTCACAAATGCAGGTGCGATGTTCCATAGGGGTGTGAGAATAACGCCCTGCCAAAAGAGCTGTCTGCGTCATCTGAAAGCGAAGAGCAGTGAAAGATACTCTGAGGTTATAATGAGAAATACTGGCTAGGTAGGGAGATCTTAAATGGTCAAATTTGATTAGTTTATAGCCTGAAACCAAGCAGAAGAAGAACACGTGGATCTGTGGATGGGTGCCACCAGCCCTAAGGGGCTGGAGAAACATAGCTGGCAGATGAGCTCCTTACAGGAAGATACAGTGCTTAAGGTATCCATGCCACCAAGGGCTCTAAAGGTAAGAACCAGCACTTAGAATTGAGAAACAAAGAGGCAGCCATCTTCAAGGATCCCATTACACAGCATGGGAGCCATGACAGTTTGGGTTTTGATTGATGCCAGGCGGGCTAATCTATGTGGGTGAACGGCCAGCAGGTGGCAACCTGAAGACTGCTATTGGCAGACAGAAAAATATCTGAGGAGATGGTGATTTAGATATTTGGACCCAGGGCCATGAAGGGTTTTAAAGATTAGCCCCTTGCACTGAACACAGAAACAATCTGGCAGCCCGTGCAGCATTTTAAACATTCCTGTCGGCTAGCCCCTGACAATAACTGAATTTCCACATTCTGGACCAACTGCAGTTTCCAGGTTGTCTTTAAGCCCAATGTAGAGCGTGTTACAGTAATGCAGCTGCAAGGTTACAAAAGCAAGGATCGACATGGCCAGATCAGCCGGGCCTGAGAAACTTTCCTGCTACACTTTCCAGTTTCTGGAAGAGGCATGTTTTTAAAGGGAGGTATGAGAGTGAGAGAATACTCAAGATAGACATATGAATAACAAGCATGGCTGACTGTATCAGGCATTGTTTAAACCTAAGTATTTATGGGAAACTTTTATTTTTTTTCCTATAGAGAAAAGTCAAAGTGTTCTGCAGTTTATAGAAATGATATTGTGGGTTTTCCTGAAGCTCTTGTCTATTTCTTCAGTGCGGGATCCTTAACCATGAGCCGTATCTTCTCATGTTACTCAGGAAAGATCCATACGGCAGTAGCACCCACACTACCCATGTTTTATGAATGGGACCTAAGGACTACTCACCGTCCATCATTATAGCTGCATTGCTCCTTCTCTGCCTGGATTCAGAGGCTGATGGTGGTGGAGCTGGAACCATTATTTTCAGCCTTTGCTGAAAGCCGTGCAATAATTGCTAGACTTGCAAAGGCCTTGAGTACTTCACCACAAAACATAGTAAGCAGTAGAAAGAAGTGTGTGTGTGTGGGGGGGGTGCTGTTGGTGGTGCAGGGACAAAACAGAAAATATGATGGGCTGCTGAGAGGAAAAGGAGGTAAGAGATTTCATAAATATCTGTGGGTGGAGGAACAGAAAGAGTTTGCTGACCTCTGAGGACATGGGGAGAGACAGAGAATGCATTACGGAGAGCAGACAGGGACGACTTATAGTCTGAAGTAGAGAGAGGAAGAGGAGAGACTTTGGATCTAGACCAAATTTTGTTCTAAAAGATGGGACAGGGTAATTTATACCAGCTCCCTCTTCCTGCTGCAGACCTCTGATTTGCCTCTCAAGCTGTTGCTGAGCGTTAGTGGGACGCGGGGGCGGAGGGGGGATTCTGAACATTTAGACTGAATCTAACCCTAGAGGGGGCACAATGAGAAGATAGCATGGATTATAGAACATGAGAGAGAATGACTTAAAAAGATACCATGGGCTGTTTAAAAAAAAACCCAAAACCTTTTCTGCCATTAACGTTGCCACACAGCTATCCTGAATTAATAAAAATGTCGAAGTGGCCTTTATAGTGATTTGAACGGTGTGCATCTTTGCTCTAGCAGCGCATCCATTCATTCAATTTCATTTCTTCCTTTCCTGTCCTCTCTGGATAGCTTTATTAGCACATTATCATGTACGTCAAAACAAAGGGTCTCACTTTTTACAACCAACCTAATGATAAAAGTAGCAACCACTGGCACTTTTAATCTTTGAAGGATTTGACAAATATTACTAAATTGATATAACTGGTGGAAAAGTCATGCTGAATCTGATAGAGCATGCCACAGAGCCCACTGGAAGATCTAAGAAAGAAGCAATGATAAGTTAACAACAACAAAAAGTTGCTTCTCTGCAAACATTGCGTCAGCTGGTTCATGTCCTTCCCAATTGTTTGAGATATCTTGACATCTGTGACTCATTAATCCGAACCTTTACTGGCTCATGAATAGACAATTAGCTGTGACACCTTTGCAAAGTTTTTTGTTGATAGCACTAATACGCTCTGATCAGAATGGCAGCGATAACATAGGCAGGGCAGAAAAAACGGTTAACTTCTGAACCATTTTGACCCAGTTACAGTAAGGGATATTGACAAGATCCTGGCATCTGTTAAGGCCGCTACTTGTGCACTGGCTCTGGGATCTATCTGGATCTGGGATCTATCTACAGCCTTTGATACAGTAGACTATGCCATTCTGTTGATGCATCTGGAGGCAGAAGTGGGTATCAAGACATGTGCCTTGGACTGGTTTAAATTGTTCCTCATGGAATGGACTCAAAGGGTTGCTGTTGGAGCTATCTTCAGTATGGGAATCATCTTGCAGGGTCCCACAAGGCACAGTTTTATCCCCCATGTTAAAGCCTTAAAGAGAAATCAGTTGTAGCTATGGAATTGGATGCCATCAATATGCAGCTGATACCCAGCTCAGTATCATACAACAACAACAACAACAACAACAACAACAACATGAGCTTATATATCACTCATTTAGACAGATTAGTGCCCCACTAAGAGCAGTGAACAAAGTCAGTGATTATTATCCCCACAATACAGTTGGGGAGCTGAGGCTGAGAGGACTGGCCATCTACTAAGCTCATGGCAGTAGTGGGATTTGAACCAGCAGAATTCTGATTGACAGCCCAACCACTTAACCACTGTCGTACAGCAGCTCTGCTTTTACGGTAGAGTTCCGGAGTCATTGCTGGACAGTTGAGTTCAAATGACTAAAAGAAAACCATTTGAAACTGAACCCAGACGAGACAGAAGTCATGCTGGTTGGGAAGGTGGAGATCTTGAAGGACACTGTGTTTCCCACCTTTGATGGGGTTCAGTTCACCCTGGCTGACTTAGTTAAGAATCTAGGGGTTATACTGGAACCAGCACTGCTGCTAGAGAAGCAAGTAAATGCAGCTGTAAAAGAGGTCTTCTCTCAACTCAGATTAGCCTGGAATATGGCCCCCTATCATAACACAGTTGATCCGGCCACATGGATTCATGCCTCATTAACATCAACACTAGGTTTCCTCTTGAAGTCAACACAGAGACTCCAGTTGGTGTAGAATGTTACAGCTTGTTCATTATAAGGAACTAGGCATAACATGCATATTTCCCCTATTCTTCAATCATTGGATGCCCATTAGTTACCAGGCTCAATTCAAGGTTCTGACTATCATATACAAAGCCTTTCATGGCCTTGGTGCCTTATATCTGCGGGGCTGCCTCTCTCTCTATGGAAAAGAGCACCTTTAAGACTAGCCAACTTTACTGTAAGCTTTCGAGAATCACAGTTCTCTTCGTCAGATGCATGGAGGGTAAGAAGAAACTGGTCAGATATATAGGTGGAGAGGGGAGGCGGGAGTAGATGCAATCAGTAGCTTCTGATAATGGGATCAGTTGGCTTCTGGCCAGTTTCTTCTTACCCTCCATGCATCTGACGAAGAGAGCTGTGGTTCTCAAAAGCTTGTGCTACAGTAAAGTTGGTTAGTCTTAAAGGTGCTACTGGACTCTTTTCTATTTTGCTGCTACAGACTAACATGGCTAACTCCTCTGGCTCTCTCTCTATGCTCCACCATGGCAGCTCTGCTCATCAGCCTTCTGTAGATACTGCCCTGCAGTTGGGCAAAATCAACAGCTGCCCATACATGCATTTTGTCTGCAGTAGCCCCACCTTATGGAACGGCCTGCCTGAGAAGGTCAGGAAAATCTCACTCTCCCGGCTTTCTGCAAACTATGCACATTTTAATTATTCAGAAGGGCTTTTTTACTCAGGTGAGTATATCTGTGTTGTATGAAACAGCACAGAGAGACGCTTTGATAAGGGACAGGGACTGTAGACTTATTCTACTGGGTACTGTCTGTTGACACAGATATGCTCCTACTGGGTAGTTTCCATATTGTTAAAGATGTCATGTTTTCAGCAATGTTGCATCTCTGTTTGGATTTATGCTTATTTTCAAATTTCTGCAACCCATACCCTATTGTATTTGTTGACTGAATGTCCTACTAGCTGTTGATCATATTGACTTGCACTGTGCAATCCGCCTTGGGTCTCAGTGAGGAAAGAGGACTATAAAGAAACAAATACAAAACAAAAACAAATACAAAACAAAAAAAAGTTGGCACATTTCTCTAAATACTTGGGATATATACAAATTTTAATGCATGATTGGGAATATTAACTATTCTAAAATGGACATTTCAGTGATTTCATTTAAACATAACTCATTTACCTGATTGTGGCCCTTAGCTCTAATATTAAGCCTTTGTTCTTCTCAAACTGTACCTTTAATTAAATTATAGGTGTTGTAAAAAATTAATAACAATCCTTTTTTTTCTTTTGGTATAAGGAAAAACACAATTCTGAGTTTAACTGCCTACACATGTTTGCTATTCACATCTGGAAAATTTCTATTCTGGTGGGAACTTTTGTTGCAGAAGACCGATATATATATATGTAAGTGGTTCTCTCTTTGATGTTGAATTATTGCTACACTACTCGTTAACCTACTAATTCTATAGAACTACCAGCACCACTACAACTCCTACAACAACAACAAAAATTCTCTTGCATTTCAATATTCTGAAAACAGAAGTTAGGCCTAGAGGAAAATTAGATTTCACTGTCTGAAGTGACTTATGACTTATGGACTAGGAACAACCTGCTCTCCAGGTTGGAATCTCAAAAATGTCTTGTGAAAACGTAAACCTCACAACACCACATGAGGGAGCTTAACACTTGGCTTCTCCATGAGATGGGTATTCTTAAACCTCACTGCAGTTACTAAGCTTCCGCCTTAGCACAGCATGAGCTTGGGGGTCTAACCTCTTGCAGGATACTGATTCATTAAAGGAGGGAGACACAACACGAGTGCAGAATCTGTATTTGCAGGAAGTACAAAGCAGTACTTCCTTGTGACTATTTGTTAATCCTGCTGCAGGAAGAATGTAAAGAGACACCTAAATGATAGATTAAAACTGTTCATGGTATTGTGAAGACTAGCCAACTTTATTGTTGCATAAGCTTTCGAGAACCACAGCTCTCTTTGTCAGATGCATCTGATGATGCATCTGACGAAGAGAGCTGTGGCTCTTGAAAGCTTATGCTACAATAAAGTTGGTTAGTCTTAAAGGCGCTACGGGACTCTTTACTATTTTGCAACTACAGACTAACACGGCTAACTCCTCTGGATCTATGACCATGGTACTGTTGTGACTTTAGTTTCAGTGCACTGGAGACAGTCATGTAAACTAGAGACAGTGAAGAGGCATCAGTGACAGTAGGAGAACTGCATCATGTAGTTATTGCTGTATGAAAAGTTAACTTAGCTTGCTCCAGAATGTGTTAGTCAGAAAGGAGAGTTGCTGAAAGCCAGTCAAGAGACTATATGTGTTTACCGTATTACTGTATCATTTCACTGAGGAGGGCTTTTCCAATCAACATCAGAGAGCTTTTAGATTACCATTAAAAGTACTTTGTAAGGCTGTGTGTGTCAAAGGTCTGAAATAATTGCCTACAATACCCACCTCTAAACAAAACAAGAAAATTATAAAATATTAATATTGAGATATTACTAATATAATCAGGTAGGAAACTTTTTGCATATTTCCTTTGGTCGGGCCAGAGAAGACTATATCTCATGTTTTTCAATAAATGAATCTTCTCAACTCAAAGATACCATGACATCTTTAGCATACACTTATGACAGAAAAGTTCAAAACTTCCAATTTAAACTACTTAAACTGAGAGGATTTACAAAGATCCTGTCTAACATTTAGCTGACGCATTGTCAAAAACATTTATCACATAACCTTTTGAAGTTTCTTAGCTTCTCTCTAGTCATTAAAACTTGAACTACAGTTTGTTATCAATCTCAAAACACACGGGCTAAGGTTATTTATTCTCTTTTTTCACTACTGCCACCCTTCTGGTCTGATTTCAGAACTATGAAGCGCAATAAAAAAATGCCAAACAGACGAGCACCAGGTAAGAATGTTATGGCTAAATCCTATATCCCCATCAAAAAATAGTGTGGGCTTGTAGATCTCTCAGTTGATGCAGTGCGGTAGAAGGTGACATAGTGGCAATTCAAGTCTTCAACCTTCCCTGAATGTTGGAAATGCGTACAATTCATCTTTTCACAATTCATGTGTACACACAATTCATGTGTACAATTTCATCGTTCTCACATAAATAAAAAGAAGAGAATCCTTTCTAAATTTGATTTTACTTTGCAAATAAGTAAATAAAGACCGCCTTCTATCTAAAGAGCATGGCCATTTTCACACTGCTTACCGGCCACGGAACATCACTCCAAGCTCCTGGAACGACAGCATCTTCCTGGCGCGATTTTGCACGAGAACTCATATGAAATCACGCCAGGAAGATGCTGTCGTTCCAGGAGCTTGGTGCGATGTTCCGTGGCTGGTAAGCAGTGTGAAAATGGCCTATATTTGCAACACATGCTCTTGACTAGTGTTGAAATGAGAAACTACCTTAGTCAGATCTACCTTATCTTTATGGAATTTCCAGAAGGAAGGATCATGCCTCAATGCCATAATTTCACTGACTCTACGGCAATGCTGATAACTAACAAAAACATTGTTTCAAGTGTTAAATATTGCAGAGGAAAAGTAGCTAGAGGGTCAAAGGATTTGAACATTAAGAAGGAAAGTATAGGGACAAGATTCATTGGGGCACAGGAAATTTAAATGGAGGGCATATATTTAAGCCTTTCAGAAAGTATTCAGACTCTTTTTAACAAAAACTGATCTTTCATTTGAAGGATCAGGAAGGCAGCAATAGCAGCCAGGTGTACTTTCATAGAAGTGAATGATATACCAATTCCTTCTAAGCAGGGCTTTTTTTCTGGGAAAAGAGGTGGTGGAACTCAGAACCGCACAATGATGTAATTGGGTCAGCTGGAACAAGGGGGGAGTTTTTTAAAGTTTAAACCGCCCTCGGCGAAAATGGTAACATGGCCAGTGGTCCCGCCCCCTGATCTCCAGACAGAGGGGAGTTTAGATTGCCCTCCGCGCTGCTTGGCAGCACGAAGGGCAATCTAAACTCCCCTCTGTCTGGAGATCAGGGAGTGGGGCCACTGGCCATGTTACCATTTTCAAGAGGTGCCGGAACTCCATTCCACCGCGTTCCTGCTGAAAAAAAGCCCTGCTTCTAAGAACAGTAAATATTCAAAGATTAGACCCAAGTTAGAGGGTATTTTCATTTGAGATACCCAATGTGAGACATTTTCCCACTTGGCCAGTTGGAGTAATCTCTTTGACATCTCTTTAATGTACTATCAATTCCTACTCTAAAACTTTTAATGCTGATAATATTGCATTATCTATGGAAATCAGGGATGGGAATAATTACATTCATACTAAGTGTTGGGCTCAGCTTCTAAATATAGAGGGAATTCTGGCCCACAACATTTGAATCCAACAATGAACCTTGATCAGAAGATACAAATGGACACACATCTCTCATGCTTTCCCCTTTCCTCAGAAGCCCTCTATGATCCCTGAAAAACTGGTCAAGTCATATGAAGCTTGTGGACAAAAGCCAAAGGGCTCTCTGTAGGCTGCAGCAATGAAGAGGCAAAATCACTCAGTGGAACCCAGTAGCCCACCTCTAATATTATTTTCCAATAATGCTGATTTTGTAATCACATATACAAAGAAATCTAAATAGAACATCACATCTTTATTTATTTAGGAAAAAAATGTTACACCACCTCTCCAGGAAGATGCCTGAAGCAGCTCACAAAATAAAACAAAAAGATTAAACAATATTAACTAAAATCCAGCCTTAAAAATCCTGCCCAACATACAAACACAGACCATAAAAACAGACCACTGGTAAAATAATTATTTCCAGATTAAAACAGTATTAAAAGATCAACCTCTTAATTAAACCCCTTAATTAATCAACTTAATTACTGACCTCAGAAATCAGATTCAACAATTTTGACTTTCAACCATTCTTTTTTACTTGCAGTTTTGCCTGTTCTGAGGGCCAAAATAAACAACGAGCAAGGAGACCTGTGCATAGATCTCTCAAGTTTTTTTAAATAATTCCTTGCCACTCCATGCGGACTGGGGCCAGCATACCTGAGGGACCGCCTCTCCCCATATGTACCCCGGAGAATGCTCCGATCAGCTGGAAAACATCTGCTGGTGGTCCCTGGCCCCAGGGAGGCTAGGTTGGCCTTGACCAGGGCCAGGGCCTTTTCGGTGGAACCTGGTGGAAAAGTCCCAGGTTGGGACTTTTCGGTCCTAACCTGGTGGAACTCTCTGTCTGAGGACACCCAGGCCCGTCAGGATCTTGCATTGTTTCAGCGGGCCTCTAAGATGGAGCTGTTCCACCAGGCGTATGGTTGAGGCCAGCATGAGATCCTTACTGACCCTCCCACCGGTCTCCCACTAAGTGTGGGGTTATACAGCGTCCACTGGCCGGCTGCCCGACGTATGGGTACAGCACGGGGCTATGTAGCGCTCGCTTGTTAGCTGACCCACGTATGGGTTGCAGTACATTATCTGTCTGCTTCCCTCCCCCTCTATGTTGATAGGCAGGAACCTGGAATTGACCCCATCTTGGGACAGTTAAAATCTGTATAATTGTTGATATTTTGATGAATTGTTGTTTTATATTGTATTGTATTTTTATAATTGTTGTACCTTGCCCCGAGCCCACTTGCTAATAATAATAATAATAATAATAATAATAATAATAATAATAATAATAATAATAATTTGCCCTATTGGAGGGAATATCTTCCTAGTAAGCTGCAGCTTGCTGAAATGATGCTGAAATAAACAGATCCTGAAATGAACACTGAGAGGAACTGTAAAAAAGGAAGAAGATAAACTTGCCAGCCATCTTACCAGACCAACAGCCATTGCCTCAAAGCGCCAAACTGAGAACATAAAGGATTGCACATTTTACTGCAAGAACTAATAGTTGCGCTGTTAGGTTACAGAATTTATTCGCTACAAGCTCCTCTGGCCTGTCTGTGTAAGTAGCCCAATAGTACATAGATTACCACATACAGCATATGTAAGTTATCAAGTTACCTGGCCTGCTTTCAGAGTTAGAGAAGGTACTTTGAAGCTAGTAACGTTGAGTTTCACGCTTTGTGCCTGTACAGGTAGAAAGTTTTCTGAAGGTCAGAATGTCTGAACAGAGCATAATCAATTCTGAACGACATCTTGCCAAGCCTGCTTGGCAGATTTCGGGTAAGGCAGGCCCTTTTAATTTTCTTTTACTTTTTTATATATAGTTTCAAATATTTTTGAGGTATAGATGACATTTTTAAAATGCAAAAGCATTAAAAATAACTCAAAACAGATTAAGTTCTAAAGCACCACCAGTTTTTCATTTGTGCAGCTACATACCAGCCTTCCCTCATTAGAACAGCATAGGAAAAAATAGGGAATTTCAGCCCTTTCAAAACCATTTCGAACCACCAAGAAAATTCTGCCTTCTTACGGTGGAGATGCAAAAGGAGATGCAAATGAAACAAAGGAAGGGAATAGTGTAACTTAACTTGCTGCCATTCCTGTTTGAAAGTCGGACTGGAAAAACATAAGGAACAACTTGTTCAGCAGAGCTGGAAGCTAAAAACACTAATTTAAGGAGCAGAAGGTAAAACTGTAGCTGTACAAAGCAAGCAACTTTTAGATCTCTAGTAAAAATGAGCTGGCAACACTAAGCGCATGTGTGTGCCAAACTTCAGCTGCAAATGAGGATTATTGTAAACCATTCATGAGGACTGGGTAGAAAGTAGACACAAGGGCAAAAAAAAAAAGGACTGAAAACATTTCCACAAAATACAGTCTATCAACACTGACAACGCAAACCATAGTATAATCTCGAAACATCCATCACCTTTCATTTCCCTGAGTCCTTTCCTGGTTTCCAATCTTTTCACCAGATTTGGTCAATACTATGTGGGATTCTAGTGGAACTGAGGAAACACATAATATGAGATGTGAGTTAAGCACGGTGGCTTGGTCGAGAGTCGTGGTGAAGGGTGTTACCAGGTATGCAGACAATTAGAACCTCCTGATACACTTCAAATTATTACATACGCTCCAGTAATTGCTGTTTTTACTCAGGGGAATTGCAAGCGCAAAAATCTAAAGGACATGAATTATATTAACTTTAGAAACAAAAACATAACGGAAACTAAATATAGTTCTATAAGGACAGGCCTACTTTTTCACAAAGGCACGAGAAAACGTTTTTCAGTAAGTCCAAAGAAACAGCCTCCTGACACTGAGAGATCTCTGTCTTTTGGTGCTACACCTCTGAAGATGCCAGCCACAGCTGCTGGCGAAACGTCAGGAACTACAATGCCAAGACCACGGCAATACAGCCCGGAAAACCCACAACAACCAAACAGCCTCCTGATTGTAGAGCTATTATAAGCAGGGATAAAGGCCATCAGGTATTGAAGGTTTGGCCATTTGATTTTTTTTATTCATACAGGTCCAATTTGTTTGTCATGTTTTCTAACATGCATCAAATAAATGTGTGTTTCATATGAAGCCAAATACTAAAATTTTGCCTGAAGCTACTGGGCAAGTACTACCATGTAGAGTATTTTTGTAACAGAAAAAAAAAGACTGTGTCTGAAAGGGGCTGAAGGGAAGTAAGAGTCTGAAGATGGTTTGGGAAGTACATCAGATAAACACCAGAGCAGTTATACAGGAGACGTAAACAAAAACTCAGTGGAACCAAGCAGTGGTGAAAAACCCACCATGCAGTGTGGCCTGTTAACAATGACACTTTATCTGTATGGCTGATATACTTCTCCTTGGTGGATATTTGGTCACACAACGTAGGTAACACGGGAAATGTTAGGGCAAAATTGGGATCAATTAAGTAGATAACATCTTCCTGTAATGTGTTTTCAAATTATATACATAGCTTTCTTCCGATGAATGTAATAGCAAGGGGGAAAAAACCAAAATGTTTACTGGTGGTCTCCGGCCCTAAGGATGCCTGCCTTGTTTCAACCAGGGCCAGGGCCTTTTCAGTCCTGGCCCCAGCCTGGTGGAACACTCCGTCAATGGAGACCCGGGCCCAGCGAGACATATTATCATTCCGCCAGGCCTGTAAGACAGAGCTGTTCCGCCAGGCGTTCGGTGGTTGAAGGGGGCGGTGCCATGTCGGCCTCCCACCTTTGGGGGTGGGGGTGGGGTTCTCCCCACCATTGCACCTTAATGTATTTGGTTGATTTATTTTATTATTGTTTATTGTATGTTGATTTTAGAATTATTGTTTTTTTGTTTTTATTGATTTTAACTGATGTTCACCACCCAGAGCCCCTGAGGATGGGCGGTTTATAAATCGAAGTAATAATAATGATTATTTTGTGGAGAAGAGAAGGAAGGGGAAAAAGTGACCGGAAAGAGCCCTGACTATGCATTGGAAAGCAGTATTAGAGCTTCATTTATACTCAGCGCCAGACTGACAACATAGGAAGAAAAACTAGTGATAAAGCTGTGTTTATGGTTGCAAGGAGCCCCAGGGGCCAAAGCAGGGGCTGGGGGAACCCACTTCTTGTGCTTGCATATAGCATGCACATATTCTTCCATTGTGCTAGAAAATGATGTCATTTTCTTGTGCAATGGAGGATTCATGGTGCACACTGAGGCTGAGCTCTGTGAAAATTGCCCCCTTGGAGGCAGTTATTGAGCTTGGCTTCAGTGCACACTGCAATTCCTCCATTGCATTTGATGGATGCCCAGGTAATAGTGGTGCTAGGTCTGCGTTTTTCTACCTTCAGTATGTTAGTCAGCTTGTCCCCTATCTCTCTCCCTACAGCAATCCATACAACTGTCACCTCCAGGTTGGATTACTGTAACCCACTGTACACAGGGCTACCTTTGAAATTGATCCGGAAACTGCAGCTGGTCTACCATGCAGCGGTGCGTGTCCTTACGGAGATGCCGCTAAGAGCACATATACATACGGTGCTGCATCAGCTGCACTGGCTGCCAGCTGAATTCCGAATCAAGTTCAAGATTTTGTTTCTAACATTTAAAGCCCTAAGCAGACTGGGACCAACATATCTATGGGACCGTCTCTCCCAATATGCCCCTCAAAGGCCCTGTACTCCTCTAATCAACATCTATTGGCCATCCCCAGCCCAAAGGATGTACGTCTGGCCTTAACCAGAGCCAGCGCTTTTTCAGCTCTGGCACCAGACTAGTAGAACATCGTCCCAGGTGAGACCTGGGCCCTGTGGGGTTTAATGAAGTTCCACAGGTTCTGTAAAACGGAGATGTTCCATCAGGCCTATGGTTGAGGTGATAGCAATTCATCTCCAATAGCTTTCCCGGTTCTGTTCTGTTCTACCACAAGTAGATTCTGTAGCAGACACCATCAAATGTTTTAGCAATGTTTAGTATCTATACTATTACTGATTTAAAATTATTTTAAAATTTGTATTATGTATTGTTTTAATTATGTTGTAACCCGCCCTGAGCCTGCTTCCAGGGAGGACGGGCTAAATACTGAATGAATGAATGAATGAATGAATGAATGAATGAATGAATGAATGAATGACCACAATGGAGCAGTGTGCACTGAAGCTGAGCTAAGTAAAAGCCACCTCCCAAGGAACATTTTTCAAAGAACTCAGCTTCAGTGTAGCATCTGAGGGCTTCTCTTAGCTCATCCATGAAGTAGGGCAAGGCACTTCCTTCTCTTTAGACCCATAGAGAACTTTCTCTTCCAAACAAGATTTGGGTGATAACTAGATGTGACAGCATCCTCATAGTCATAGATCCACAGCTGTTTTAGTCTGTAATTGCAAAATTGTAAAGAATCTAATAGCCAGGGGTCATTTCGTAGAAAGAGCTAGAGGAACTCATTAGCATAACTCATTAGCATATGCCACACCCCTTGACATCACCAGAAGTGTGTCATTAGCATAACTGATTTGCATGTGCCACAACTCCTGACATCACCTATCCTGGCTGTTTTGGACCCAATCCTGGCCATTCAGGGCTGAAATTGGGCCCAAAATGGCAAAAAGGGGCCCAGAATGGTCAGGATCAGGCCGCTGCGGAGTGGGAGAACGGGCCCAAACTGGCCAAGAGTCAGGTGGGCGGGGCCACCTGACATGTGACCTCTTTGAGGAACTGCCAGAACAGCGTTCCTGTGCGTTCCCACTCGAAATGAGCCCTGCTAATAGCACCTTTAAGACTAACCAACTTTATTGTAGCCTAAGCTTTCGAGAACCACAGCTCTCTTTGTCAGATGCTACTGGACTCTTTACTATTTTAGTATCCTCATGGCGACCATGGGGATGACTCTGTCATTTTAAAGTGATGTGGCAAAGGATCCTGCAGTGCGGTGGGCTGAGACACTCTTGTTGTCCACGCCCGCGTCTTTTAAAATGCTGGACCAGCTGTTGTGATCTGGGAGTTTCAGCACTTGAAAAGGTACGGAGGTGCGGACAAGACCACCTCAGCCCACTGCTCTGTAGGTGCAATCAGGATCAGGCCCTCACAGCATTTTTAAAAGCACTTTAAAAGGGTGGTGGCTTCCCTGTGGTGGACATAAGGACACCCTCTCGAGCAGTTTGGCTCAAAGAGTAATAACTGAAAGTGTTACTCCAAATAGAACTTGAATCTTAAACCGTAAAATCTTTCTTTGACTTCATTCTAAAAGCTAGCATCATGCTAATTAGCATGTGAAACTCTAAAGTGCTCTGTCTGGGCTATGTAAGAACTAGCTGATTTTTTATGAATTTGCTGTTGTTTGTTGCTATAGTGCACACTATTATGGCAAGAATAATAAACTGTGGCAATGAATAATAGCAAATTTTTGAAAGACTGGCAATAGCTGAGACAGATGCTTGGATCCCACTGAAAATTACTGCTGACAGCGGAATGCATCTTTCTTGCTTCTCCCCTTCAACTGCAGCCCAAAATGTGCCCCAGAAATGCTGTTTCCTGGAGGGCAGTGGACCTCCATGGGTGAGGGAAATCATAAAAAATCATTCCCCCTTCCATCAGCGGAGATGCTGTCAGGATCCAACCCAAGCATTTCATAGTTTCATATGCTAATAAGCATGATATTAGACAAGAATGAAGTTAGAGAAAGAGTAGCATAAATGTTTTAAACAAATATTTGCTCTTTGTTAAGTCCAAAAACAGTCAATGCTAGAACAGGTCTGGATGTGTTTACCAAAGCTGAAAAAGTGCAGAAGAGGGCAACCAACATGCCCTGTTTGTTGGCCCTCCAGGGGAACTGGAAAACAGGTTGCCAGATGAGACAGGCCACTAATATGATCCAGCAGGGCTCTCCTTACATTCTTATGTTCACCGAGCAATGGCACAAAAGTACAGGTAAACACAGTCTTCCTTGAAAGAACCATCGGGTATCTACTCTTTTTCTGAACCCATGTGTAAGTTGTGAAAATGATGTGACATTTCTTCTTTATAAGTGATTTATAATGACTTGTCTTTGAGCCAAACTAGACATTACTTTTTTCATGAAATTTGTCACAGATCCATTTCATGTTTCCTACAGCCACAAAACAGCTTCAGGGAATGGTTCCTAAACACACACACACACAGAGAGAGAGAGAGAGAGAGAGAGAGAGAGAGAGAGAGAGAGAGAGAGAGAGAGAGAGAGAGAGAGCCCAAATGGGCTCAGATCAATATGGGGGGTGAAGGTGGAACAGCAAAGAGGGGGGAAGTAACTACCCCCCCCCCAGCACTATGTGGACAAGGGCTTGTGGGGCAGAGCCCTTCCTCCCTTCATAGCAGTGTTCCGAGCCTATCTGGGCACCTTTTAAAAAGAACACATTCCCTGCTGCTGCTGTGTGGCTGCAGGGAACAGCAGTTGGGTTTATGGTGAACGTGAAAAAAAGTAATATCTAGTTTGGGTCTGTATCTAAGAGACAAACTAGACACGACAGCTGCAACCTAGATGTAACAGTGGCCATTTCTTTAAATATGAGCTTTCCTAAATGATATACAAAGTGGGGGGAAGAAGCCCATAATTTCAAAAACAGAAGTGGTACATGAGTGGGACGTGTATGCTGATCTTCTCTTTGCTGTGCCCATCTCATACATCTCTGCTGTCTTTGCCCCACCTCTACTTGGCTGAGAAGAAGCTACATCAAAGAACAGACTAAGAAGGCAAAGGAAGGTTCAGCACCACCTACGTGCCCCCTTGGCTCCCCCTCCCTGCCCAACACCACCTGCTTTATATGAGATCGGTACAGACTTGCATTAAAAGACGCAGGTTGGCTGATCCTCAATGGGTACCCAAATGAGCTTACCTTGTTCTCCTCCTCACCTTCACATTATCCTCACAACAACTCAGTGATGTAGGTTAGGCTGAGACTGTACAAGGGGTCCAAGGTCACCCAGCAAGCCTCCATGGCAGAGTTGGGATTTAAATCTGGGTCTCCATGGCAGAGTTGGGATTTAAATCTGGGTCTCTCAGATCCTAGTCCAACATTATAATCAGTACAACACACTGGCTACCAACACATCTATTATGGCCCTAATCCTAAAATCCAAACTTTTTTTTTAAAATCCAGTATTCTATCCTGTCACTCCACTCATCAAAGCCTGAAACCTTCCCCTCCAACCTAAGCAGCCTTTCTCCAGTGGAAGCATCTTCTGTTGGAGGAAGACCCACTTTTGACAGAGGATGCCTCCTTCGGTTGCTGAGCAGTGTATTTCCCTGAATATCCTCCAAGTAAAATGCATCATTAATTTCCTGTGTGGGAGCAGAAGCCATTACAGGAAAATCAAAGAATTCCTGGATAGATGGTGCAGAGAGGTTTGATGAGGGCAGTATTTCAGGCCAGGGCTTTGAAAAAACAACATGTATTTTGCTGATCAGCTGGTCTCATGGTATATTATGCAGCAACCTGGCTGTGACTAAGTAGGTCTGGGTATGCTCTATGCCTAAATGGAAGACTTCAAGGAAACCCTATGAATTCAGGTTTCAATTGCCCAACAAAAAAGGAAGGATATAGATCTAATAACAGGATTGAATCCAGTGCAAGACTGTGCAAAAACTGTCAAACTTCCTTTCCTCCCCCCCCCCCCCAGCAGCCATTCTTGGGGTCAGGAGGACGCAGTGGGGGAGGGTGGAAGAAGTGAACTCAGCTCATGCAGGGGAAGCGATTTTGGCCTCTTACCCCTTGCCACTGCTACCTACTACCTGCTTGACTATTATTCCATGCAGGTTTGGCGCCAGGGTTTCTGGCGCCTGAGGCCAGGTGGGGGGGCAGCTTCAAGACTGCTCCTGGCCCCACACGCATGGGCGGCTGGGTGGGAGGCTGCTCGCCCAGCCAGGCACGGCGGGTGGCTGTGGAGGTGCGCGTGCGTCCTTCCAGCCCTCCTGCTCCGTTGCTCCGTGCACCGCCCTGGACACCTGCCGTGCCTGGCCCATGGCTGCTGCTCCTGGCCGGGGGCACGTGTTGGGGGCAGCAGCAGCATGGGAGAGCTGGAAGGCTGCAGTAGCTGCAGGCCAGGTGTGGCAGGCGGCCAGGGTGGTGCGTGGGCAGCTTCCCATCCCTCCCGGTCAGCTGCCCGTGCGCAGCTGCTGTCAGCTTCGTGGCACGTGCTGCTGCCCCCAGTCCCGGCGCCCCCTCCGGCACCTCAGCGCTGGAGGCGGTCGCCAGGTTTGCCTCAATGGAGGCGCCGGCCCTGATTCCATGTCAGTCCTGTGACCCTGGGAATAAAATTTCCTGAAGTCAGAAATGGCTGGTGGGGGGAGGGGAGAGAGAGGTGACTGCCAGTGCCGTCTGCCGATGGGTCATGGTAACCAGCTCATTATCTTCAGAACACCACTGGTCCACCAACTATACGTAGCTTGTTGCCACCTTGGAGCTGGGATGGCAGCCCATTCCCTCAGCTATCAGAAACGGATGGGTTGGCTCTGGCACTTCAACAGAAGCTTTAGTGGCCTGCCACTTGGCAGCGCTACCGCCCTCCGTCCACACTTTATTTTTCACAGGTCTCAGCTTGTGTGTCTTTCTTGCAAATCTCTGATGTGGTGGATTAATGTTTGGTTTGAAAATGTATTGTTAATATGCCTAGCCTATATCCAAACGATAAAAACCAGGCGTTAATATCTTACCACAGAGCAATAAAGTTTGTAGCCTACAGACTTTTGCTTTGAAAATGCCATATGCTCCCATGGATTTTTGTTGCTGAATATACAAGTTTATTCATATTGTATTTCCACCTACACTGCTGGAAGAGTTCGGTGCTGTTCCAGAATAGAAAAGGAAGAAGGCAGAATTCCAAGAAGCCTCTGGAAGCAGAACAAAGGCTAATGATTGGAAGCCTACATAGTACTTTGTACGGACTATTTTGTTGATATCCTGGGCTTGGAAGAGGTCCTGGCTTTTTAATGCCTTTTTTCTCATAAAACCCCAGACTTTTGAGCCTGAACTCTTCCCCCAAAAGCACCTTTGCTATGTGTGAAGCCTGATTCTTGGGATCCCACTACTGATTTCATTCCAAAATCAAACCTCTCTAGCACTTAATTTGCTTTCTGTATGTTTCTTTTTCTCCTTGGGAACCAAATTTTTGTTCCCCCAGCTTATCTTTCACAATCTTTATATTACTTATTATTTTTTAAATACAATTGCATAATAATTTAATATACATCACGAACCTCTGCTTTTAAAAAAATTAAAATGTCAGGTTTGACCTTTTGTGGAACTTGCAATGTGTGATTTTGCAGTTGGCCACAGTGAGTTCTTCAGTGTGTGGCTGAGACATGAAAAGCCAAGGGAAATAGCAGAGCATAAAGCTCACGACAGAAAAATGAGATGACTTAGTTCTTTTTTTTTTTAACAAAGCATGATCGAGATCTTATAAAGTGCTTACAAATATTTAGCTTTTCACAGATGTCTAATTGGCTCAACATTTGAAATCATATTATTTTGAGGATGTTGACAAAGTGAAACATTTTTCTGAAATGGCTAAAAAGGACCACTGCGCTTGGAGAAATGGGCTGCTCAGATTTGTCAATGTGTAGCTTTATGTTCATGGTTTTAAAATATTCTGTGGGATCCCTTTCCACATTTGCTGAGGAACCCCTTACACATTTGCCCAGAAGTACTCAGCACTACAAATAATTCTGGGATATACACAGTTCATAACGTGTGGCTCTGGCCAGGCTATGCGGTTTCTCTGCTGCCTTCCGTGAATTGAAAGTGCAATATGGAACACACCGTACACTTTCTTGAGGTGCACTGTGACAGTGGAAGATCAATGATGGAGTAAAGCTGTTTTTCAGGGAAGCCTGTCTGCAATTACTGATCTTCTAACTGATAAATCCAAGGTAAGATTTCAAGGATCTACAGGGTTCTTTGAGAATTATTGTTTGAAAGCCACTGCTCTATGTCATAAAGTCTTTCTCAAGGCAAGTTTCAGAGCAAGGAAATAACAGAAACAAAAGTGAAAGATGAAGTTAAAGTCCATTATGGCCTAGACTAGAAAGAATAAGTACTTCAACAAGTACTTCCACAGCCATCAGTCAGAGTTTACATGATGAAATTCGAACTACTGCCTAATAGACATGGGCAAGAATGGAAAAAAAACACCAAACACCCTGTTCGTTGTTCATTGCCATTCACGAACAACAAACATGAACTGTTCCCGGACATGTTCGTTGTTCGTGGGGGCCAGAACCACCCCCACCCACCCCCACCTAGCCCCCCTCCCCTCAAACCCACTTACTTGGCCCTTTAAAGATTCATTTAAACTATCAGCTGGCAGGTGGCAGGGGGGATTCCCCTCTGCTTCCTGCCAGCTGATAGTTTAAAGGGCCCTGTCCTGGCAAAAACAGCAGTGTCTGCTGGCAGCTAGTTTGAGGGGTTACAAAAGTGACCTTCCCAATGTCCAATACCCACCAAATTTGCAGGGGACATAGTCCTCACAGTCCTCTGAAGGACACCCCCCCCCCAAGTTTCAGAGAGATTGCACCCCAGGAAAGGCATGATCCACGGGTCTCCCCGTTGGCTGTCATTTTCTCTGTACAGTGGCAAAAACGGGACTGTCTGCTGGAAGTACTTTGAAGGGTTAAAGCCAGAAGGAAAGCCAGAAGGAATTCAGACAGAGTTCAGTCCCTCCCTGCCTCCAGTTGCCAAGGGGATTGATTGCAGGTGCTGGCTGCCGAAGGCAACGAACGAAGCTTGCAACAACCACCTGTTTGTTTAGGACGGGGCCTCACGAACAGCTTGTTTGAGAACAGCAGATTAGGCTGTTTGTGGGTTTTTTCTGTTCGTAATGCTGTTTGTGCCCATGACTAGTGCCTAACACTAGAGGACTGCATTCCACATCAGAGGACCACCTCCACAACAGACTCACTGAAAGGCATTGGACTTGCATGAGAGGAAAAGCAGGGGGGAGCTCCACAGCAGTCTACTGCCTCCACAACAGAAAAGGGTGCTGCGCAAGTGGAAATGAAGGTTAGGATCCAAGCCATCCTTTTGGTGTACTTTCGAGAAGCTCATTACTACATTAATTGCATTAACTATGGTCTACAAAAGCTCTCGCCAATGTGCCAGTGGAAGTTTGCTTTTAAGAGCTTCACAGCATTAGGCTTGAAGCCGATTATTTAAATAGCAAATAGCTGAGGATTTTTTGTACTTTACAAGCAATGTGTCCAGGGTCAGCTCCTCCAACATCTACCTTTCCCTCTCTCCATGCCTCAGTGACATCAGAGAGCCCCCACCACCCAGAGCAGGCTGCCACTACCCTACCTTTTGGGGGCTGCTGGTGGGAGAAAGTGGCTTTACCTTTTGGGGGATCCACGGTTGGAGGAGGTGGTGGTGCCACAGCAAGCAATCAGCTCGGCATGCCAGCCTCCTCATGAGACAATGCAGACTTGTCGAGAGCGAAATGAGGCAGAGGTCTCGTCGGTTGGGCACTGTCAGGGCCGAAGGAGGTCGAGCCTCATGCAGAGGCATCGGGGGCTGGCATGGGCCCAGGCTCCCAACAGCGACATGTGGTGGTCAGGGAAAACTCCGCCCCCACTCAAGAGGCCAGGAAGGCCACAGAGATGTAGCCAGCGCTGTCAGTTTGGATGGTGTCAGCGTTGCTGACCACCACCCTTGGGAAGGACATGCAGCCCCTCCCTCCTGAAGGGCGGGGGCTACAAGGGACCAAGGGACCTCACAAGCCCAATGGCCTGGGAGTCCTGGGAAGCCCCTTCAATGGGTGCAGGGGGAGGCATAATCTGGGACTGCTCCCCACCCCCAGGGAAGTTTTCAAAAGGCTGGGAGAACAAGGGCCGGGAAAGAAGAGCATGGACAAGCCTGCAGAGCCAGTTAAGTGGCCCAATGCTGGAGAAAGAGAGGGAATTGGGTACACTGCTAATCCACCTCCTTCCTTATTTCTGAACCACCTCTGATTCCACCCCCCAAAGGCCTGGAGGAGGTACCCCAGAAGGGGGCTTCTGGCCCAGACTCTGCTCCAGGTGAAGGGGAGACTTCTACACAACTTTGGTAAATGCTGCAGCTGTCTTTAGGGCTCTTTCCTGTTTGATACCTCCTCAGCCGGACAGGGAACACATTGCAGCTGTAAAAAGCACCACATAGAGCTCAGTATGAGCTTAGGCTAGCAAGAGAAAACAAAAAAGGGATCTTTGCTTATGTTCAAGTAAGAAAAAGAGCAAGGACATGGTAGGCCCACTGCGGGGACAGGGAAGTGAAATTGTAACAGGGAAGAGAGGGCAGAACTGCTCAATTCCTACTTTTCCTCATTCTTCTTCTGCGAGGAAAATGGTGCTCAACATGGCAATAGCAAAACACATGACGAAGGAAGGGAGTTACAGCCTAGGATCAGCATAATATGAAAAAACCTAGTTTCTTTGAATGTAACTAAGTCCTCAGGGCCAGATGAATTGCTCCCAAGAGTACTAAAAGAACTCACAGACATAATTTCTGAGCCTCCGTCCATTATTTTTGAGAATTCTTGGAGATCAAGCGAGGCGCCAGAAGATTGGAGATGGGTAAATGTTGTCCCCATCATCAAGAAGGGGAAAAAGGAGGATCCAGATAATTACTGACCCGTCAGCTTGACATCTACACCTAGAGAAGTCTTAGAACAAATAATCAGTCAGTCAGTCCTTGAGTATTTAGAAAGGATGGCTGTGATTACTAAGAGCCAGCATGGGTTTCTCAAGAATAAGTCATGTCAGGCTAACTGTATCTCTTTTTTTGAGGAAGTTACTAACTTGCTGAATCAGGGGAATGCCGTAGACATAGTTTATCTCAATTTCAGTAAGGCTTTTGATAAGGTTCCGCATAATAACCTAGTTGACTAGTTGATAAAATGTGGTTTGGATCCTATTACTATTAGGTGGATCTGTAACTGGTTGACAGATCGCACCCAAAGAGTGCTAGTTAATGGTTCGTCATCCTCTTGGAGAAGAGTGACAAGTGGAGTTCCTCAGGGATCGGTCCTAGGACCTGTTCTGTTCAACATTTTAATAAATGATTTGGATGAAGGAATAGAGGGAATGCTTATTAAATTTGCAGATGATACTAAATTGGGAGGGCTAGCAAATATGGTTGAAGACAGAGTAAGGATAAAGGATGATTTTGACAGGCTGGAAAACTGGGCTAAAACAAATAAAATGAATTTCAACAGAGATAAATGCAAAGTTCTGCATTTTGGAAGGAAAAATCAAATGCATAATTATAGGACGGGGGAGACTTGTCTTGGCAGTAGTATGTGCGAAAAGGATCTAGGGGTCTTAGTAGACCATACCCTGAACATGAGTCAGCAGTGTGATGTGTTAGCTAAAAAGGCAAATGTGATTTTGGGCTGTATCAACAGAAGCATAGTGTCCAGATCACAAGAAGTGATAGTATCGCTCTACTCTGCTCTGGTTAGACCTTATTTAGAGTATTGTGTTCAGTTTTGGGCACCAAAATTTAAGAAAGATATAGACAAGCTGGAACATGTCCAGAGAAGGGCAATGAAGATGGTGAGGAGTCTGGAGACCAAATCCTATGAGGAAAGGTTGAAGGAGCTCGGAATGGAGCTCCTGGAAAGGAGACGACTGAGAGGTGATATGATAACCATCTTCAAGTACTTGAAGGGCTGCAGTATAGAGGATGGTGCAGAGCTATTTTCCGTTGCCCCAGAACCAACGGCTTGAAATCAAATCAAAATAGTTTTCTGCTAAACATTAGGAAGAACTCCCTGACAGAGCAGTCCCTCAGTGGAACAGGCTTCCTTGGGAGGTGGTGGGCTCTCCTTCTTTGGAAGTTTTTAAGCAGAGGCTAGATGGCCATCTGACAGCAATGCCGATTCTGTGAACCTGGGCAGATCATGAGGAGGAGGGTAGAATCGGTTACTTCAGTGCTTAGTTCTTGTGGCCTTCTTACATGCGCAGGGTAATGTCGATCGTCACCTTGGAGTCAGGAAGCAATTTTTCACAGGCCAGTTGGCCAGGGATCCTGGAGGTGTTTTGCCATCTTCTGGGCATGGAGGAGGGGTCACTGGGGTCGTCAGGGGGTGGGGAGTAGTTGTGAATTTCCTGCATTGTGCAGGGGACTAGATGACACTAGAGGTCCCTTCCAACCCTATGGTTCTATGACTCTATGATTATGCGCCTGCTTTTTGTGCTATCTACTAAAAATATTTTCCAATCCCAGTAGTCAAGTAGTTTCAATGATGTTCAGTCTGATCATATTCAGTCTCAGAAGTAAGTTCATTAGGTTCTTTGGTCTCAGAAATCAGTCTCAGGCCTTTTCCACATGGGTGATTTATTCCTTTCTCTTTTTGAGTGTTTGCTCCTCAAGGATCAGATTTGTTTTGGCCACCTAACTTTAAGCACACTGCTTTTAATCCCAGTGTAGGCTACATGGGAGGAGGGCAGGATGCTGGGTGGCCACCACATTAGAGGGAAGTGCAGGCTTCCAGCAGCCTTGGTGGGGGCGGAACCCGTTCAGCCCAGATTCAAACGCCAGGGCCAGCCAATCAAAACAGGGTGGCCTGGGCACCAAGGGGCGGGAAGAGGGCTGAGGACCTGGGAGGCGCGCTTTCCACGCAGGTATACCACTCCTTCTTTAAGAGGGAGGCAGCCCCCACCCCTCAACACTTGGCTCATGACTAGCATCCCACCCAGTCCTTTCATCACAACTTTGGAGAGAGCAGGCTGTGTGGGCATTGGGCACCGAACCGTTTGGGGGGAAACAGGGCCCGTGAGCTCAGTTTCCTTATTATAGGGATCTCCTTAAGTTTAAAGAATTGCCTTTTTTAAAAATATCAGTCAGTATAAGCTCTGATTAATCTAGGAATTATCTTATTGTGGTGAGACTGGATTTTAGGTTAGAAACGTTAAGGCCCAGGGATAAAAAAAGGGAAACATTCAGAACACTCTCTTGGTTATCCTCCAAGATCAAAAAAGAACGACAATGGAAAAGGCACAATGATTTGAGAAGTTCATGCAGTTTGCCAGGCTAAGGCCGGATTTTTGAGTCGATATCATTGTCAGTTAATTTCATTTAGGATTTTTTTGTATACATTTCGATGTGCTCTCTCATAATCTTGACCAGTGCTGCCTCTTAAACTTTGTCCATTTTACTAAACCCTTGCCACAGAATTAAGATTCCTTTTTAAAGCTGAAAATGTAAAGCAAAAGCAAAAAGCAAAGGTCACAGGTAAGGATCTGAAAGCACATGATGTAGTTCTACGGCTGAAGCTAAACAGGCCTGGTCTTGCAAACTGCCTTGGAGAAAGACCACCTGGGAACCACATGTTAGCTGAGCTGAGCTCCATGGAAGATGAGTGGAATACTGAAATAATAATAGTATTTAGTATTATTTATAAATTATTTCTGAAAGGCTATATAAGTGAGTGTTTTAAATCTTCATGTGAAGACTTTCAAGGATCCATTTAATAAAGGTGTCTTTTCATAGGAATCCTCTGATTGGATATGTGGCCTTACGGCAAGGATTTTAACTTCAAAGGAAGTCTGCTTCCAGCTAAAAAAATCTATTCACTGAACAACAAAGATTCAGAATGAGGTCTCTCATGTTCTTCCACAGATGGATTCTCAAGAGTGCTGTGTTAGCAAGACGTCCAACCACATGTTGGGTCATCCTTTTGATTTATCTGTCAATCCCAAACTATCATTTGTAGGAAACAGAAGGTAGAAACAGGGCTTTTTTTCTGGGAAAAGAAGTGGTGGAACTCAGTGGGTTGCCAGCACAGGGGGCAACTCCTGGCAGGAGGTGGTGACCCTGGTACCACATGTGTGCGTGCAAAGTGCGCGCATGCTCCCAGGACCGCACAATGGGTCAGCTGGAACAAGGGGGGAGTTTTTAAAAGTTTAAATTGCCCTCAGCAAAAATGGTCACATGGCCAGTGGCCCCGCTCCTGATCTCCAGACAGAGGGGAGTTTAGATTGCCCTCTGTGCCACGCAGCGCAGAGGGCAATCTAAACTCCCCTCTGTCTGGAGATCAGGGGGCGGGGTCACCAGCCATGTGACCATTTTCAAGAGGTGCCGGAACTCGGTTCCACCGCGTTCCAGCTTTAAAAAAGCCCTGGATATTATTTATGGCAATACCAGATCAAAAGGCCAGACCTTTCTCCACTGAAGGTAAACTTCTTCCAAATTAGCTAGACTCATTTCAATGTAGAAAGGCTCCTCATTTAGCAGTAGGTGGTCATAGGCTCTAACACACAGGATCTTCTGTCAGGCCAGAATGTGGTAATCCTATTCATAATCACACCGGAGGACATTAAACCATTGTCTTTGTTTCCTGAGACAACTAAAAAAGCTGATGAGATTCTAAGTATTTCGTTTTTCACATTTCAGCCATCATTTATTCTGTTTTGAAACTGAAGATGAGATTGGAGGTATATGGATAGGCAGTGAGTGGGGGAAAGTGAAGCTGGAGTGGAAAGAGGAAAAACATAACAAAGATGGGGAAGATGGGGGCTGGGGGAAATTTTGAAAAATGAAATCTAGGAGTAGGGCTATGAAATGTCCTTTCCACTACTCATCACAACCCAGTGATTTAACACACCAACATTATTCAGAGATAAAGAATATATCACGTAATAAACAATTTAGTTACTAACTACTGAATTACGTCTTTACCCTTTAGTGCAGTAAAACTGCTACCGGGTTTTCTCATGAAGAACTAATGTGCTATTTGCTGAAAATGCCATAAACATTTAGATGATGGATAGCAGTTTTTTCCCAAAGTACTTTTTCACCACAAAATTTGTGAAGCATATTATAGCAATTGCCACAAACTCACATCCAACTCTGGCTTAGGCTGACCTTCCCCTACCTTGAGGTAAAACTTCTCCTCTTTAAGCCTATGAAGCTGTATACTGGGCTGGGAAGCCTCTGGTAGCATGGTTGATGATAAGTTTCAACTTTCCTTCTTGTCCCACCCTTAAGGATTATTAAAAATGGTTACCCAGCCAAGTCTTAGCAGGGGACAGATCAAGGGTTTGCGCTTCCCTTTAGCAGAAACTGGCACACAAGGCTTGGGGAGGTTCAAAACGTAACTGAAGGACTATTTACAGGAGGTTAAAATCAAAAGGCAGGTAGGCAGATGTTTGAACTTAAGTAACAGGAAGGTTTTTATACAGCAACTTCACTTGTGTGAGGCACAAAACACTTGGTTTAACACACTAGGTTGCTAGCTTCTTTCAGAGGTTGACTTTGCTTCATAAATGTTTCCCTTTCAAAGCACAGACACAGCACGACTTTCCCTCCTCTCCAGACTTAAGGGTGCTCCCCTGAGACAAACCCTTCCTAGATACTGGGCAGGCGTTATAGTTATAAGCTATAACCCCATTCCTGGCACTGAAGGGGAGACTCCTCTCTACCCACGTCCTTGGCCCTCTATAATCCCCAGATCTCTCAAGTCTAAGCAGGAGTTAGTGCTGGTTTTTACCCACTTTAGTTCGAAGACTAAAAGTGCTTCATAAACATTACTTCCTCACACAGAGGATTCTCTGGCTGACCCTCTTTGGTCTAAAAACAGGCTCCCCCTCCCTTTCCACTCTCTTGTTTTCTATCCCACTCCAACTGCCAGCTTCCCCAACATTCCACCTCCAACTGCCATTTCAGGCTACTCACATGGGAGGGGGAAGGAAACATGTCAATCATACACTTACTGACTGGAAATCTCAGCATCTGAAGCTGAGCCCGTCACAGCAATCAACACAAAATATATTCATATTTTAAAATGTTTTTAAACAGAATTTGGGGTTCCGAATTACATCCTCTTGTTTGTGGAGTGGCACTGATGTGTAGAGACCCGCCGTTCTTAAGTTTTTGATTCCTGGACCTGGGTCAGACTGCTCAGCATGCAATATCTACAGTTTTCTGCTCACATTTCCTCCCTTTATAGCTTACCAAAGCATGTGATGGTATAAGCAAACTGTTTAAACCACTGCGCAAAAAGGAATCACTGGCACAATCGCAACAGGATTTTCTTTTTTTCCTTCCAATGCACTTATATACTTGTGCGTTCATAACCTACAAGGGAAAAAATGGGAACTGCAAACTGTGCATGCACCAATTCCAAAATTAATTTTATAAATTTTGCTAGTTAAACAAAGCCAGCTGGAACAGAATGTGGGGCAGTGCCAATCCATGAAACAATAAAGAAATGAAATGGAGAACATCTGCTCATCTCTGAACTGCCTTAAAGAATGTATCCGTATCTAGTGCTTTATGTATGCATCACACCAGAGTACTGTTAAGACTGGAAGGTAAAGTAAGGAACAAGGCTGAAGGCAGAGCATCTAGCCAACGCCAGGTTGGAGAACCAGCAGCAACGATTCATTCTAAGGGATGATCTCATTTATCAGATGCAAATGTTTAATACAAGACAAAATAGCCATAAAGTGTCATGTCTGAGTCCCATCCATGCCAATTCTAATGATCCTTTCGTTCTGAACCAATGTATCCTGCTGTAACTCGATGTCATTTTACCAATGCCATAACTATTTCTTTCACAGGCCTTCACAGCAACAGCTTCCAGTGTTTTTGGCCTTGTATGCTACTACCTCTCAGACTTTTCCTATGTCTTGTTTTCTAGTGACTCAACTTGATATTACAAATATGTGAAACGTTATCACACAAGAAGAGCACCAAAATCTTGTTTATGATTGGGAGGGGGGAAAGGAGCAGACTTGAATGTTAGAAGTCTCTCTCACATGATGTCATTCCTGTCAACTTTTAATCTTGCTGCTTAGATGCTTACCTTGCTTCTGAATAGTTCTATGGACATATATATTGGAATGATCTGATTTCTGAATAAAAGCTATTTAACCAAGAACCCGTGTCTTGCTGCAATGGTCCAGGGATCCGTCTACCATATCCTGCCATCCACATCTACCATATCCTGTCTGAAGCTATAATAGCTTCAGACGTGGGATCTCAAAGAAACACAAGTGAACATGGACAGAGCATTTTATGTATCCATCCTCTCCCTCTCTCTCTCTCCATGTTATACATCACTTTTTGGATAGTCCTTTTCTTTTGGGTGAGAGGAGTTGGTAAGAAGGTCACTATGCCACACTATTTTATCTGCTACAAATTAAAGTCTGGTCTAGTAATACAGGTTGATGCTTCTCTGCCTTTGAAAATCAGATTGTTAAAGGTTGGCAGGGGCAGCTCCTCTGAGATTAACCTTTCATTCACTTTATTTGCCTGGAGGGAAATGCTTTAAGGAACCTTCCTTGCCATCTGAAGTAGCAGGAACAAGAAAATGTGCCTCTGCTCTCCCAACCTCAGAATCTACTGGAAGTCCACCGAAGTTTCAGCTTTTCTTACGTATACTGAAAGGGTTCAAGGTTTCAGTATTATTAGAAGAATGAAAGCAGCGCAACAGTGAAAATAATATCATGAAAGAACTCTGGTACAAAATGTAGCATTTAGTCCAGCAAAGGTTTTATACCATGCAAACATAATGGTGCAGTACATCTGTGTCCATGTTCAAACATTTAAACAGCCAGTCAGTTTTAGCAATATACTGCAGTCCTCAACCACCCCACTGAAACAGACCATGTCTACACAGCGAATTACCATGGTTTATTTTGGAGCAGTTTTTGACTTGCATCTCTTACATTTTTCTTTCATCCTCTGCTTCACGGATATTTTCTTTCTCCATGTCATTTGCTATGCTTTGAGTTATTTGTGTGTAGTGTGTGTGTGTGTGTGGGGGGGGGGGGTCTGGTATTGATCTGTTATCTACCAATGAGGAGCCATACTGAAATAAGCATGATTACTATATATCTCAATGAGCAACTATAAATTAATACATGGAGACAACAGGAAAATCAATCAATCCGGGAATGCCCATCACTTGGATTAAGACAACAAAGCGACAAACTGGTATGGACTCAAGGATAAACTGGCCCAACGCCAAAACAATAATTATGAAGGCCATGTCCAAGAGTTTTCAAATTCACCCCCTTTTTATATTTTAATCTTTGCAGTAACCCCCCCCCCTCTTCTTAATAATGTAGAATGATTTTGACATAAATTTGTTTACATTTCTAATCCAAATCAATCCCAGAGACTCGGGGAACGTATCAGTAAATTAAAACAAACGTACAGACACATAAAATAGGCAAATTAAATCAGCTGGCCAGATAAAACATTTCTAAAACTAAAGCCAAAGTTCCATAATGGCTTGGCCCCACTACATGGGCTGCCCCTTAGTGAATGGGCTCAATTTAAGGCATGAGCTCTCGCACACAAAGCCCTTCATGATCTTGATCCTTCATATCTGTGGGACCACATCTCCAGCTATGCTCCGCCACGGCAGCTTCGGTCTTCTGAGCTGGGTTTTCTATAGGTGCCGACCTGCGCACAGGCAAAATGAACAGCTGCCCATCAGCAGGCTTTCTACATTGTGGCCCCCACCTTATGGAATGGCCTGCCCAATGAGAGCAGGAACGTTCCCACTCTCTTGAGTTTCTGCAAACTGTGCAAAGCTGAATTATTCAAGAGGGCTTTTCTACACAGTCAAGAGAGTTGTACTATACAGAATGGTTGAGAAAGCTAGCTGGGTAAAAGTTTAAGGACTGTGGTCTTCAGTATAGCTCATACTGCCCATAAGTCGAATCCTACTATGATTTTTTTTGCATTGTTTAATGCATCTTGTTAGCATTTATGCTTCATTTCAGTTCTTGTTGGTTCTAAGTTTCTACTGTACAAATACTATTGCACTGTTTGTTGGCTGTCCAATCCTGTTGATTGTATTAACTTACTCTGTGTAATCTGTCTTGAGTCCTGATGAGAAAGGCAGACTATAAATAATGTAAATCATAGAATCATAGGGTTGGAAGGTACCTCTAGGATCATCTATTCTAACCCCCTGCACAATGCAGGAAATTCAAAACTACCCCCCCCGACTGCCCCAGTGACCCCTGCTCCATCCCCAGAAGATGGCAAAACACCTCCGGATCCCTAGCCAAACTGGCCTGTGGAAAGTTGCTACCTGACCCCCAAGGTGGCGACTGGCATTACCCTGGGCATGATAAGGCCACGAAAACTAAGCACTGATGTAACCCATTCTGCCCTCTCTCTCATGATCTGCCCAAGTTCACAGAATCAGCATTGCTGTCAGATGGCCATGAAAATAAATAATGAAAATAAATAAAAACAACCCTAAATATATTACTCCATAACATTTCCCAAAGATGCTCCTCATGGAAACTTTCCTCAGTTGTGGTTCCTTTCACATTGGAGTTGTCTGATATTATGAAGAAAGCAATCTTCTGTAAGCATTAAGAGCCTACAATGGTTCCTATAGTGGTGATCAACTGCTTTAGTGTAGATCTTATCTTAGATGTGTGATGATATATACTTATCAACTTCGACAGAATCCACTAGTTCAGACAAGGATTTAAGACAAAGATGTGCAACAACGCTGGTGAATTAAAGGCATAACAAAATTATTGAAATGGCTGGTGTTTTTCAGTTACTTCCATTAAGATTAGATTTTCCAAGCTTGGATTGGGATGAACAAGGGGGGGCATTTTTTAAAGTTTAAATTGCCCCCGTCGAAAATGGTCACATGGCTGGTGGCCCCGCCCCCTGATCTCCAGACAGAGGGGAGTTTAGATTGCCGAGTCGAGCGGAGGGCAATCTAAACTCTCCTCTGCCTGGAGCTCAGGGGGCAGGGCCACCGGCCATGTGACCATTTTCAAGAGGTGCCGGAACTCCGCTGAAAAAAAGCCCTGCTTCCATTAAGATTAGATTTTCCAAGCTTGGATTGGGATGCGCTCTTGTCAATATACAGAACTGTACTAAACATACAACCGCAACATGAAATTACTTTGCATATTTCTAGGGAAACAGCAGAAGAGTTTTAAAATTATACTGTTATTAATTTTTATTCACCTGAGAAATTACTACCAGGCTTCATTAAAGGTTTTGAGCAAACGTATCAGACATGATTAAAAAAACCCAACCTTTTATTTAGACATCTTATCTCCCAGTCAGTTATGGCATCATGGTTTCTCCAGAAAGTGGAACTGCTGAGTGGTATAAGAAGCTGAATGCTACATGCATTCGTGTGTCTTCTGCCAATGCTTTCAAAACTTTTAATTACATTCAAACAGCTGGTAGCATCATTGACTCAAAGCCCCAGATTACCTTGATTGCTCTGTCATTATCTCTAATCAGCTGCTGCTTCTCATCTTCAGACTTTTGTACAACATCTTGTAGATGCCTTTCTGCGGCAAGCTGCTGCTGGCTGCTTTCCTCTGTCAGAGAGGAAACGGTTGTCTTAAGTTCAGCTATGATCTAAAAAGAAAACAGCAGGCTAAAACTCCTACTATAGTGAGCAGTATAGACTTTGCATGCGTTTATGCTCGACACACGAATTGGAGATGGCAAACTCCACTGTGAAAATGCAATCGTTTAAATTAACATATTATGCACCAGCAAGACGAACATTCCACACAAAGAAATATAATAAGACTGTTCATTGCATAAAATGGCTGCACATAAAAATATCTGGGAGAATTTTCCACTATAAAATCCCCCAGCAATTTACTCACCAGAACAAAGCACATTTGTGATGTGAAAATATGGGCTTCCAGTTTTCCCCTGCACTGAAATGATTTTTGAAAATCATTCATCTGAAACACTTTCCCCTTTCCTTCTGGCTTTGGACCCCTATCCCATTTGGTCGACACAAATTCTTAATAAGATTAAACAGATTGGTTGAGTCCCAGAAGATCTCTTGCATGGACGCCTACAAATGGCAAGAACTTCCATTACACAGAGACTTCTTGATATTGAATTACAAAATGAAGACGCTCTGCTGCCCAAGAACTTCAAACGTCTAAAATCCAGCCCCAGTTTTACTGCTGCCCCTTACCTTTCCAATATCACTCACGAGCCTTACTGATGGGCTTTCTCCAGATCCTGATTTGAGGCACTTCCTTCTGCCGTTTTGCAGGGTAAATTTGCTTGTCTGCCAATGCATGAACGCCTTTGCCCATACATGACCAACATGGTGGAATCGGTCACTCATGTTCTCTTATTCTGCGAACTATATCAAGAGGAAAGGGCTTGTCTTATACGGCCTCTCTTGTCTAAATTTAACCCCTTGCAGTCCTATCTCGACTAGACCAGAAATCTTGTGCAACCTCCTTTTAGAAGACACTCAGAGCTCAGTGACTTATGCTGTGGCCAGATTCTGTTCCTTGGCCATTAGGAAACGCAGACTCCTTGTAGCTGAAAATGTGGTATAATTGCTTTTGCCATTTTTTCTTTTATCTTCATTGCTTTTATTTCATCAATTCTTCCAGCACTAATGCTCTGATCTTATCGTTATGCCCTGATGTAATAACTTATTTTTTTATCGCAGATTTGTTTTGTTTTACTGGCTTTTGCTGTAATAATAAATGACGGACTGAAACACCTTTTTGCACACTTGTTGGGACACATAATGCCAATTCAAAACTCTCTGGATGCACCACAAAAGAATGACGTTCTGGATATGAATAATAAAAAGATCACCAGTGTTCAATGAAATTTGATGTTTTGGCTTAGAATGCAGTAGTGGATGCAAAGAGCCACGTATATACACCTAAAGCACTTCTGCACACGCAAGGGGACGGCACCAACTTCCTCCTCTGGCTTTAGCCACCCAAACAGTGCACTGAATAACATTTTGGAGGGTGCCTCAACATTTAAATAGCTTTTCAGAAGGTACAAGAGCTATGGTTAAAAGAAAGGGGGCGTCTGAAAAGATGCTGTACATGCACAGCTGGTTGTGTCTGGGTCTGAAGATCCTGGCCTAACTCTGCATATATGACACTGATAGAGCAAAAACAGGCCAATGCCCCGTGAATGAAATGGACGATATTTTTATTTGTCAAGCTGCCTTAAAAAAGAAAAAAAAAGTCCTGTGATCCTTGGCTACTACCTAAAGCTAAATCTTTTGCACATTTATTTGGGAGTAAGCCCCATGGAACTCTGCAGGACTATCTGAGTAAACGTGCTAAAGGTTAGGCAGTTCTTTAGCCGGCCACAGATTTTGTACATGGCATCGAGGCTTGGAGCCCCGGTCTGGCATGAAACCTGGGAAGATGATGGAAGCTGCCTAGCATAAACGTTGTAGCCATCATTGCAGCAACAAGGAGAACTCAAAGGAAGCAGTTGTGCCATGTAAAGCATTTGCTATGAAAACATATTTAATAAGAGGACACATCTGGGGAATGTTTTCTCAAGAAGAGTTCGTGTGTTAGCTGAATACACGAAGGTTTGTAATAGCTGCCTTTTTACCTTAGCTTACTGACATCACACAGGCTGGCTGTAAAGATTTTGCCACACGCTCCTGCCCTCGCAAAGTTCTGGAACTCTTATTCATGTCATCAACAGCGCAGACAGATGGTGGAACACGATGGGCCCAAGAGAGATGGTATGACTTTGGTGCGGGCTGAATCTATTGAAAGATCCAATCCAATCCCTCCAAAACTAGCCAAGGAGTCAAATGTTGAAGAGCACAGTAATTTCATATTACCACATCGATTAAGATAAAATTGTGTAGAAAAGACCAAGAATAGCTAAGATGGGACTCCATCGAAAGTTCTTTGGAGTAATAGAAACTGAATTGCTTTAATAATGTATTAAGACACTTTCTTTAAAAAAAAGCTGACAGACAAGGAAATGCTTTGGGCAGAAATGTTCAGGGGAAAAAAATGTAATTGTTTATTTTGCCCTAACTTCAGAGACAAGTTCCTGGAATATATTTGGTGCGTGTGGGTGTTAAAAGTGAAATGTTCCAAGAGGCCACAGAGAGCTAGATTAGGTTGACGTTGTCAGCAGCAAAACCATATGAAAGTTATAAATGACCTATTATTAACGTTGTTTCACAAAGGCTATGTTCAAGTGACAGTGCGAGGCTGACGTAAATGCCACAAAAAGTGGAGACATTGAGCATTAAGACATTCATTCATTACCTACATCAGAAATGTGTCCTATGTGGCTCTGATGCACGACTTGTTCAAATTGGAACCCCAAGAAAGGCCTCTTCAAATTCAGAAAAGAGGGGCATGTACTGACTAGAGATGTCTTTGCACTAGCAGTGCTTCCCAGGATACATTCAGAGAATCTATCTGGCACAGAGAATATATCTGGCACTTCTCTATTAATGACATGGAAATGGAGCAACACCTCCCCACTATACTCCTGACTGGACAGAATCAAGAACACTGCCCATTTTCTTAGAAGCAAAGCCACTGCTTGAAATGGCAGGCTGGACTTTTCCCCAATGACAGCAATTGGATTGACTCCCATCAATGAGCTGTAACTGGATATCTAGAAGGACTCAAACCTGCAACTTCAAGCTGTCAAATGCAGATCATCCCATTAGCAGATCTATTCATTAGTAAGCGCCTAACTTATTAGGGCATCCCGGTTCCAATTGCTCCACTGTTTTTATGACAAAACTTGGAGTGGGCGCATGACCTGGGTTGTTTCCACACGGCTTACCCTTTGCCGGGATGCAGCGTGTTCTAGCGCGATAACAGCGTGTTCTTGTGCGAAATCGTGCGATTTCACACATGAAGACGCTGTATCCCGACAAAAGGTAAGCCGTGTGGAAATGGCCCTGATGTTGGGCAGGGTCCTTCTTGCCAACTCTGAGTGAATCTCGTCCCACCCTCGTTTAAATGAGGAGTAGGTAAAATTAGAATTATTAGAAGTTAGTAAAGAAAGAGAGGGCCAACAAAAAACTGTATTTCATAATTTCACAGGAACATACAAAATATGGATGACTGATCAATAATAAAAAGACCAAACTAGATGCACAAAACTGCAGAGTTTGTGAGATAAAACAGAAAATTTCAGCTACAGTCATATAGGCATGAGTGAACTTGGACTTCAACGCCAAAAGACAGAACTTGGATTTCGGACTCTGGAACTCTTGCTTGTGGGCTTCCCAGGAGCGTATGGTTGGCCACTGGAGGAGACAGAATGCTGGACTCTGCATGAGCCTGTGGCCCATCAGGACTCTTCTTATGTTCTCAGTCTTTCCTATATTTCCATCCAGTTCACACATAAAGCAAAGCAAGTCCCAAGAGTTCCCACAGAAGGGAAGATGGAACAGGTCAGGGCTTTTTTTCTGGGAAAAGAGGTGGTGGAACTCAGTGGTGGAACTCAAGACCGCACAATGACATCACTTTGGATCAGCTGGGACAAGGGGAGAATTTTTTAAAGTTTAAATCGCCCTAGGTGAAAATGGTCACATGGCTGGTGGCCCCGCCCCTTGATCTCCAGACAGAGGAGAGTTTAGATGGCCCTCCGCGCCGCTCGGCAGCGTGGAGGGCAATCTAATCTCCCCTCTGTCTGGAGATCAGGGTCGGGGCCACCGGCCATGTGACCATTTTTAAGAGGTGCCAGAACTCCGTTCCACAGCGTTCCTGCTGAAAAAAAGCCCTGGAGCAGGTAATTTGCTGACTCACTCTCACTTGCACTGGTTCTGTGCTTATGCTTCTTCAAGCGAAAAGACCCGATCTCCCCTGCTCTTATTGAGTTACTTCTCTTTGTTGCCGATATGCTTATGCCAGTTACACTGTTCTTGTTAAGTGTATGAAGTGGGACTCTGCTGGGCCAACATCTGGCTCTGGTGGGGCTCTGTCCTGCTTCTCTCTCGCTCAGAGTCCATGTGGAGAAAGCTCAGCGTGGCATGGTGCTGCTCACTTTCCTGACCAACGTAAAGAGGGAAGCGGAAGCTAAATATATGGCAGTGACTTGACGTTGGCTCTCTCTACCTGGAAGAAAAGAAATTCTTCTCTGGCGCTCTTTTCTGAAGCCCCCTTCAAAGCCAAGGAGCAGATCTCTCCTGGCAATAATACACAGTGAGTGAAAGAAATGCAAGGGAAGAGCTTCCTGACATTTGAGAACGTCTGAGAAGTTCAACTGCCATTTTGTTGCCTGCTGACAAAGCAGGAACAGTCAGAGGCAAACAGGGGACTCTTCACTTAAAATAACCTGGGAAGTTCTACCCCTGCCTTCTGGATGTATCATGTAGCGCAAAGGATGCCCGATTACCACAGCACAGAGAGTGAAAATAAAATGCTGAAGTAACCTAAACATTATAGCCTTGGACGATCAGCAAGTTGCCATTTTTTTTGTTTTAAGTTAAAAATGCTACTACATTTTGAAAAAAGCCAATGCTATAATCCTCAGGGGCTAGCAAATTAATCAATTCTCCATTTCTATCATCCAATTTAAATAAACAGCAGCTTACAAGAGATAGGGTATAGTTGTGTAAAGGGGGAAAGAGACTGACAGGAACTAGAATTAACTCCTAGGGCTGTAATCAAAAGCAAGCAAAGCTATTTCTATTTTCTCTTAACTGAAGGAACTTTCTAAAGTATTTTTTGTTTTTATGTTTCCTACCTGTGCAGATTTGGCCAATTTCTGACTGTATTCCTTTTCAATCTGCTTCAACTTGCCGTTGGCCTGAAATACACACACATACACACACACACAAAAAGGAAACCAGATTATCTCAGATGAAGAACGTGTACAGACATTTTGCCACTGACCCCTATTGCCTGGCACCTCGTCTACATGCCTATCACTAAGCAGCTGGGATTCATGCCAATTCCAACGCCCTTTTGTGGCCGCCAAAAAACCGCTAGGGCTTGTCTTTGATCTAGGGCCAACTATTCATCACTTGAAAGGGTGGGGGGAGCAGAACAGTACCTCTGCTGCCAATTATTAGGAAAACATAAAGGCCTCTGTGGATTTAAAAAGAGAGAAAGAAAGAAAGAAAGAAAAGGGGGAGGGTGGAGAGAATCAGGATGACTTCATCAGTAAGAAGGAAAAAGGGAAGGAAAAAAGCCACAAGCTCCACTAGGGGCTGTGAGGGTACAATGTGACGGATACTCTATGATTTTCTGTGCCAGCTGATGCCTGCTAGTTCCTTTTGTCATTTTCTTACACCCTTTTTGCTAAAAGCTGGCTGCTATTAAAAGTCAAAATCCAATGTGCCATGGAACCGTTTGGACCCCCTTTGACCCGCAGCTTTCACTCTCGCTGGTTTATCTTTCATATCTTTTAAGATAAGGTATAAAGCATTCAGAAAATAGGAGTGCTTTGTTGTTTGGAGATCCCATGCAATTGAGAGGGTAGTGTTCATTATATGCAGCTCCCCTATGAACTGATTCTACAACATCTCCTCTGTTCCGGCTGTATTATTAATGCCAATAAAGGTTGCTGTGCTGTGCTATGTTCAGCTCACCAAAAAAAAAAGGCTCTATTCTTTACTTTTCAAACTTACCTGGATCCCAATTTTGATATACATTTTTTTAAATAACCAGTTCCAACAGACATAATTTCACTTTGTTCTTGCATTTCAGGGTATGAAACAGCAAAGCCGTGTGTCTAAGAATGCTATAGTGGATTGGCTACCATCCATGGGGATTCCTTGTTCTCTTATACAAGAGGGCGGCACTCAAAGCCAAGCTACAAGTGACGCCTGACACAGGATGGACACTTGTCAGCTTACCTCAAGTTTTGATGGGAAATGTAGGCGTCCTGGTTTTACAGCTTGGCTCTCCATTACAGCTGCAAGACCAGGATGCCTACGTTTCCCATCAAAACTTGAGGGAAGCTGACAAGTGTCCAACCTGTGTCAGGCGTCACTTGTAGCTTGGCTCTGTGTGCATGCCATGGAATATCACTGTGAACGCATGGGATGTTTTTCTTCAAGAAAGCAAATGAGAAGCTTTGGACAATGCCCACTCTGTTTTGAAGAAGGTATAAGAAAAGTAGTCAGTCAAAGTCAGTTCAGCTTTGTGGGTAAAGCTATGATCTCAGTTCTGTGCTCAATTCTGCAGTTAGAAGTTAAAATTAACTCCCCCTAACTAAATACAAAAGAAGTTTGCAACTTGATCTGTGTGAGCATGGAATTCCACGGAAGCCAGAGAACTCTGTGCAAGTACAGCAGGCCACCGATATCTCACCAAAGGCAGAATGAGGGCCAAGCTACAAGTGACGAATGACACTTAAACAGCAAGTGAACAGACTCACGTGTATTCCTCCCTGTTCACTTGCGCTCCACTTGAGTGATCAAGTGGAGCGCAAGTGGAGTGCAAGTGAACAGGGAGGAATACACGTGAGTCTGTTCACTTGCCGTTCAAGTGTCATTCGTCACTTGTAGCTTGGCTCTGAGAGCGCAAGGAATCTTTTCAGCATCTAAGAGGATAATAGGGGCAAATAAGGCTGTTTACAGGCTGTTTCTTTAGAGCAATGGAAAGTTGTATCCCCTTAATGTTACTATGGTACCAGTAGTTTTATAATTATATCGATCAGTTCTGTTTTCTTAAATGCATCTTTCCTTCTAGACCCAACAGCCCTCGACCAGGGGTGGACTGGGAGGACAAAACAGCCTTAGGCAAGGGCCCCACCCCCACAAAGGAGAGGCGGAAGGAGGGAGAAGAAACCAGATAGGCCCCCAATTCTGCCAGGCCTTGTGTCCGGGTTGCCTGGGCCAGGAGCAGCCTTCCCTGGGCCAGGTGAGACTTGTGCTGTCTGCAAGCTGCCTTCTCCAAGTCGGGGAAGGCTTCTGATGGCTGGGAGCTGTCTTCCTCAGGCCAGGCCAAGGTTAGTGCTGGCTGAGAGCCACCTTTCTCTGGCCAGGTGAGATTCATGCTGGCCAGGGAATGCCTTCCCTGGGCTAGGAGCCACCTTCCACAGGCTGGTGCATCTCTTCTTGCCTGGGCTACACCAGACGAAGTGGGAGAGGGGGGAGCAGGCAACCAGTCCACAAGTTCCTTGTTGGCTATAATGGCCAATCTGTCCCTGCCCTTGACCAAGAAAAACCACCACTTTTCCACGTACAACCAAACAAACTCTGTTAACAGTACCAAAAATGCTTTGGACATGAGGAAGGTGTTACTTATTACGGGTGCTAACTGACGGACACTCCAAAAACTTTAGTATCAGAAAATCCACAAAAATTAGTTTGACTAGAGACAATAGCTGGACCCCCCCTCCCCCAAAGTGAACGTGTATATCACTTGCAATGATGGTGAAGCTAAGATTTGTACACAGCTACAGTGAACAAAGGGTTCACAATTGTGGGGAAAGTTTTTTTAAAAAGTGACCCACTTCTGGGGGCTCCAACGGTAGGCATTTTCAAACACTAATGTCAAAATATATGTTCATACAAAGTGGATTTCTGTTTACTCTAGTAAGCAGTGAGGTCCAGTTCCCTCGTAAAACAGACCAAATCGACAAAGAGAGGTGGCAGGTGAGTTCTAGTGTTGGGTAAGAATTAACTATCGACATAGAAAGAAATGTGCATAGAAATAAACAGCTAATATATTTATTAAAAAGGCCTGAAGATTATGATGGCATAATTCCACAATTCTAAAGCACAGAGCAATTATATTCATTCTTATTATGTGTTTTTTATTTTAAAAAGCAGAATGGTAATATGGGGGGGATACAGAAAAGAAAAAGAGGGATTATATAACAGAATTATGTAAATCAGAAATAACTGTCTATAACGAAGTGTATAAAACAGAAAATTTACTCCCCAACATTCCCTTCATTAAATTTTTAAGACACGGTCTATGAACTATGATAATTTGCAACTACATTATTGCTTTCATTATTGCTACATGTTCAATATACTACTTACTTTCGCCACATTCTACATGCCCACTATATTTAACAAATAGGTAATATATGAGAGTACAAAAGGAAAGTCTATTATCTTTCTCAAGATAAGAAAGTAAGGAATGAGTCTGCTCAGGATCTATTTCTTTATCCATTTATATTCCAAATGTTACTTTTAAAGCTTATTCTCCCACTTCTACATCGCAAGCAATACATTTATATACAATTTTTGCAACTGTTTCTCATTCTAAATTTATTTCTTGCTTGCATAATACACATTCCATCTCTCCTCAAATTTCATAATTGATCTCTTTCTCAAATAAGCTGTTAATTTTGCCATTGCTGCATATTTGGCATGTTTATTTTCCCATTTTTCTAAGCTTGGACATTTTCCAGTTTTCATTTTGCTGCATAAATAATTCTGGCTGCTGCCATCATATATTCAAATATCTCACCCAAAACCTTTGGTAGTTTATTAGGCAACATTCCTAATAACATATTCTTAGCTTCCATAGGAAATCTAAACTTTAATATAGTCTGCATTTTCCTATGTATTCCTTTTCCAATATCTTTTTCCTTTTTTGCAAGTCCACCACATATGATAAAAGGTTCTAGTTCCACCATTTCTTTTGTAATTTTAACTACTTTCTCAGTATCCTTTGGGGTAATGGTATATTACCAATGGGGAAAAGGAATTAAATTCAGAGCTAGCCATTTTATACTAATTTTCTCTTAACGCCTGGCTAGCTATGAATTTAATTCCTTTTTCCCATTGGTGCATAGGTATTTGCTCTCTAAAGTTCTGCATCCATTTAATCGTACATTTTTCACTTCTTCACCTGATTCCAACTGAAGTAATACTTTATATCCATCATAGTAAATGATTTTTGTTTTGTAATCCACTGTTCGAACTCAGTCATCTCTCTTAGAGCTCCACCTTCCATATTAATAATCTTTTTAAATCTTGAGAATGATTGGTAATATTGTAGCCATTTAAATGTTAATTCCTTCATCTCTTATATATCTTGCCTGGACATGAGTTTCCCCTGGGCATCTACCATATCGCCTTATGTTAAAAAAACACTTATTTTTCATATTCTTATTGTGATACATTTCTAGAGTGGAGAGTTTGGGGGACTCAATAAGTTCTAATGTTTAAACCATATTCTCAAGAGTTCATCTCTAATTATATGACTCCTTTCTTATGTTATATGCTGCTGGTGGCGCGGAGGGTGATCTAAACTCCCCTCTGTCTGGAGATCAGGGGGCAGGGCCACCGGCCATGTGACCATGTTCACCAAGGGTGATTTAAACTTTAAAAAATTCCCCCTTTGTTCCAGGTGACCCAAAGTGACATCATTGTGCGGTCCTGGGAATGTGCGTGCACTTTGCGCATGCACAGGTGGTACCAGGGGCACCACTTCTTGCCAGGAGTTGCCCCCTGTGCTGGCAACCCACTGAGTTCCACCACCTCTTTTCTCAGAAAATAAGCTCTGGTTATTATTATCCCCGCAACAGAGCTGGGGAGCTGGGGCTAAGAGGAATGACTTACCCAAGTCTACCTCTTAAGCTCATGGCAGCAGTGGGAATTGAACCCGCAGAGAGCTGATTCCCAACCCAACCACTTAACCACTATGCTACAGCATCTCTTCTGTACAGAGCTTCTGTACAGAGGCCCAGACATAATGCCAGGGCGGAAAAACCCAAACCAGAAACCCAATTTAATTAATTAAATAATGTAGTCAATTAATTAATTGCATGGTTAATTTAATTAATTATGCATGTAATTGAATTGCAAATTTGTCCAAAAATCATCCTATTTATAAGTTCAAACAGCTTTTGAGTTCTCATTGCATCAGAGAGGCAATGCAAGTGACTCCATGAATATGAGATATGATACATTCTTCTATCATTCTCAAGCATAGGATATGACTCCAAACTAAGTATCTTATTTACTCTCTTTACCTGTAAGACACCTGCCCCTTGGTTTGCATGCAGCTTCATTCTGCAAGGGAGATTCCATTCATTGCAATACAAAGAAAACCCTGCAATAAAAGAGTTACATCCTGACCTACAATCATAGCTCAGGGAAGTTTACAAATAAAATCACACTTGTAGAGCAAACATCCTTGCCAAAATAACAACAAGGTGAGAGATTATTATATTCCTCGTCAAATGGATTCCCTCAAGATCAAAGATCCATATTCTCAGCCAAAGGCCCTCTCAAATAATGCAATCACATCCCCTCCTGAAAGAAATGGGGTTTCCAATAGTACATTCAACATGGTGGAAGGTATAACAGAAAAAGTTCTTATACATGTGGTGTGTGTTAAATGCAGCAAAAGCACTGTCAGGAAGAAGCGTCAGGCTGAATGGAACGGGTCATTGAGATATGTGAATGGCTGTGAAGTATTTTGAAGGTACATACCAGGAACTCAGACTGAGCCTGGAAATGTATTGGATGCCAATGCTGCTGTTGTAATGGGCCATTGTATCCCACACTGAACACAATTTAATATTGAGGTTACAGAAACAAAGATCAGTTGGAATTGATCAGCTGAGTCTATAGGGAAGACAGTTTCTGAATAAGATAAAGATGAACAAAGCAATGGCTGCTACATGCTTCCACTTACGCAAGACTGAGCTCAAGAGTACCTCCAAACTCTTCACATGATTAACTAAAGACAGCCACACCCATCAAAAGTCGGTAATTCAATCCCATCCAGAGTATAAACTTTTTCAACTTCTGCGTTGTCTGGATTCAGATTTGGCTTGCTCACTCTCGTCCTTTTGAGCACAACATTCAAACACTGACCTCTGACCATTTCCTTAATCTTCATTAGTGACAAGTATAGCTGGACCTCATCAGCTTACTGATGACATCCAACTCCGAAAGCTATAGATGCACTCATCCATTGACAGTCATTAAAAAGCACTAGTGAGAAGACAGAGCCCTGAGGGATACTATATCTCAAGGTCCATACCAACGTCTCTGCCTCTCCAATGGAAACCACTGGAAAGCATTCCACTCCACTTCTTTCTGTAACTATTCCAAAAACATCTGATAGCCCACAGTATCAAATGCAGCTGACAAATCCAGAAGATTTAAGGACGAGGCATTGCCTCTATTTATATAAATGGAGATCATCCACCAGAGCAACCCGAGCTGTCTCAGTCCAAAAACCAAGCTTAAAACTGGACTGAAATTCGTTTTTACTTTTTCAGTTGCTAACTGCCTCAAGCAGATCTCTGGGAAGGTGGTATAAAAACCTACTAAATGAACTGACTACCCATATAAACAAGCAAATGTATATATATATAACTTCCAACATTTTGCCTACTTTATTTTTATCACGGGAGGGGTAAGGTGCTATGCTGGACATACAAATTATAGCCTATATCACTAGAAACCTTATTTAGTTCCCCTCCTTCGTGTTACAGTAAGCATAACCGAAGGCATTAAGGCCAGAAACTTGTTTTGGTGCTAGACAGAGTGAATGTAATAACCTGTTCTGAATTAGCTTCATTGGTTCCTAATTTCTAGGTTCAATTCAAGGTAATTATTACCTATAAAGTAAGTAAAGGCCTGGAACCTCCATATCTGTGCGACTGCTGCTCTTGATATGCTCTATGACCAATTCACCTAGCTGAGCAAGGTGTCACCCTGTAGACGAACAGCTGCCTGTACCCAACCATTCTCTTTTGTAGCCCCCACCTGAGGAAATAGCCTGGATGACAAGGTCAGGGAGGTGCCTGTATTATTATCATTCCTTGGAATATGCAAAACAGAACTGTTTCGGAAGACATTTTTATAAAGGGAATATTGTTGTAGTTTGAGTATCTGGAAATTTTTTAGATAGGTTCGCTGCGTTTGTTATATTGTTGGTATTTAATTTTTGAAATCCATCCAGAATCTCTGCGAGAAAGGCAGACTGTAAACAAAGAAAATAAATACATAACTTAATCATTTTAAGGGAAGTTGAATTCTGATCCCAATACACTGTTTCACTGATTTTACGTTCACCTGCGGAACTGTGGCGCGCATATTCCTATGATGGGAGTGATAGTCTTTAGATTATGAAACAAAAGCTGTTTTTGTATTAAGGTGTCTTCTCAATTTTGAATTTGCATGCTATCTCAGAACCAATAAAGAGAAAGAAACCAGATTTTAAGTCTGCTGAAAAGCCAGGAAGCATTATGATCTAACCCATTTCTTATTGCAGGGGACTACAAGGTCAAAAGTTCCTACAGCCAGTTTCAGATATTTTATGAAATGATTTAATTTGTCAGTTAAGAAAACTGCATTAATTTGGACGTGCCATGGTGGAACTCAATTCTACTCAAGCCCATTTTTACTTGTTTTGAAATGTAATGTTTGTAAATGTGAAAACCTTGATTTTAAACCATTTTCCTTTTATCGTTGATCCTGACCACGATTCCTTGGAAGAAAACTCTGCTGACTTCTCTACAACTGGAAAACTTAAATGCAGGAGATATGTTTAGGCAGGTGCTAGTTTCATATGAGATATATGGTCTATCAGCAATAAAAAAACGGTTTACAGGCATGTAGCGTGCTTATGTGCCAGCATTCTCTTTTAATTATATCCATACCGTGTAACTTATTGAGCCAAACACTGAATGCTAAGTTGGAATTAGATCAAAAGACTGTGTTGTGCTATCTTGGAAGGTCTACTCTACAGTGCAAATGAAGGCTGTATCATCTTTTTTTTTAGTAATGTTTTAACAAAGTCAGTTTAATTTCCAGCTCAATGGCTCTGTACTTCAGAGAACTAACTAACACACTTCGTGCTGTTAAAACCTTGTTAGACTTCCTTAAACAGATCCAGTCAGATCACAAGCACCGATTAACAAGATATTTGTCTTGTAAAGAGAACTTTTGAAGCATTCCTTTCCCCTTGTCTGAGTCACTCAGCTGATCTGTGGGCCAGTGTTTGTGACACTACAAACAATTGCTTGTACAGTGATCAGTTCTGACATCATAAATACTGGGTTGTGGTTTCCCTGAATGAATGAGTTCTGCAGCTGGCTGCCGCTTAAGTGAAAGTTTTCATTTCTAAATACCTTGATGAGCAGCCATGAGGAGAACGGAAATGACAAATGGGCTTGGTTTTGGCAAAAACATAATGGCTCATAGTTCGCAAGAGCAGCTGCCTCTCTGAAGCATTATAGATCTGAGGTCCACACTTAGGCACCAAAATCTCTCTGTTTACAATTGTGTCCTGAGCTCACCCAGTATTGCTCAGCTATTGTGGAACGTATGGCATGCAAGATTTCCAAGGCACAGTTTGGGGAAGACGTAAAAAAAAATCCCTAGGCATCAGAATGCAAGTTGGTGGCAAAGGTTTGCATATGACAGCCTCAGCTGTCGTTCCGGCTTCAGCGGATGTGCTGATATTAATCCGTAAACATCACAAAGGAATCAATGGAAATCACACATCGGAGTCAATAGTTAAAATACAATCCGCTATGATTTTCCTTTATAATAGTAATCCTGTTTACAGACAAAGGAAATGAGAGAGGGGAAACTGTTTTGCTTACTGAACAGCTAATAATGTAAGATTTTAGATTTTATTCAAGACTGTTTCATAAGCAGAATACCTATGGACAACTCTGTGTGCTCTACTGGGCGACCCCATTTGCAGTGCTGCCAAGTTACCTTGTGTAGGCTCGAGTAGTGGAATGCTCAGTTGGGTAGTGACTGAGCATCCCGAAGGCCAGAGAGGGGCAGTACTTTCTTAGAAAGTTGAAAAGTGAATGACACAGCAATTGCGTTAGAAGCTTACATAAATTTCAGGCTTTTGGAGTATCAAAAAACAGCATCTGCCATTTAATCTGAGATGACAACGGGAAAAAATAACAGAGCAACAATGGTGCTATTGCCTTAACTTTAATAAAAGCTATTCTCCGTAACAGACAATCAACCCCTCCTGAGAGACCCAAACTTTATTAGACTCACTTTTCCTGTCATGTAGCCAAGTAGTCTCTCGGTTGATTCCCTCAGACTACTACTTTTAATTGGGTGCATTTTACTAGTGATAATGGGACCATCTGTAAATATCAGGTGGATGGCCCCATTTGCTCAAATCAGTTCCAGCTAGTCCATGACAGCGTTCTCGCAAAGGTAGACAGGGCTTTGGCCACTATTCCAAAGTGCCCAGTGCCATGCTGTTTAGTCTGGGAGAACCATCGTTACTGCCTTTGATCCTTCAAAGTGGAAGAACTGCATCCATTGCCCTTCCTTCCTGAAACTCCACAAAAGGATCAGGAAAATAACGGTCATTTATTAGCTGTCAAGATACCAACAAAGACCCTCTCTGACTTACCATACATAGGTTGTTAATCCAGTTTTTGCTTAGCTAGAATCAGGGCTTTTTTTTCAGCTGGAACGCGGTGGAACGGAGTTCCGGCACCTCTTGAAAATGGTCACATGGCCGGTGGCCCCGCCCCCTGATCTCCAGACAGAGGGCAGTTTATATCGCCCTCCACACCACGGCACGGAGGGCAATCTAAACTCCCCTCTGTCTGGAGATCAAGGGGTGGGGCCATGTGACCATTTTCACCGAGGGCAATTTAAACTTTTAAAAACTCCCCCCTTATTCCAGCTGACCCAAAGTGACATCATTGTGCGGTCCTGAGTTCCACCACCTCTTTTCCCAGAAAAAAAGCCCTGGCTAGAATGATTAGGTAAAGGTAAAGGTAGTCCCCTGTGCAAGCACTGAGTCATTACTGACCCATGAGGGGACGTCACATCACGACGTTTTCTTGGCAGACTTTTTACAGGGTGGTTTGCCATTGCCATCCCCAGTCATCTACACTTTACCCCCAGGAAACTGGGTACTCATTTTACCAACTTCGGAAGGATGGAAGGCTGAGTCAACCTTGAGCCGGCTATGTGAACCTGGCTTCTGCCAGGATCGAACTGAGGTCGCGAGCAGAGCCTGGGCTGCAGTACTGCTGCTTACCATGGGGCTCTTAGCTAGAATGATTAATTTTGTTTTAAAACTGTATTCTCTATCTTTCCATTTCTCTTATATCCTTAGTAAGATAATTTGGAAATGACCGCCGTGTCAGTCTTGCAGCAGACTCCACACATGACAAGGCAGATTGGTTTACAGACTTACGGTGTGCATGTACCGGGATGTTGGAGGGGTGGGTATTAAAATGCTGCAGTATTCAAATGCTGCCTGCACCTCTGGTTTGGGCATAGGTTTTTTTTGTGTGTGTGCTTATATTACTCTATAAATTGTCCAAATGAGTCCATACACTGACAGCACTGCAAATGAAATAAGTAAGTACAAACTAATTACTATCTAGATGCAAAAATGCATTTTGTGTCCATTAATTTGCTTTTTAAAAAAAGGATGCAATTATGAAACCACAATGGCCAATTATTGAGAGTTTGATCTACTAGATCCTAGATCCTCACCAGGTTCTCGAGAAGTTAAATGCTCAATTGCTCCTCAAAAGTAGAAGACAGAATTATCAATAAGAGGGACCACAGCTGTGAAAAGAACAAACACACACCTGGAATAGGTGGACAAACGGTACATACGGAATGGATAACACTAGTACATTGTTTTTCAAAGTTATTTTTATTGCAGTTTCTAGTTTCTTCAGAATTCTTGTTAACACAACTCCACAATGTGTTTTAAATTCAAATTGCTCCTCAGAAAACTGAGTACCCCCGCCCTCGCCACACACTTGAACATTTCAATAGATTAAGCCACACAACAAATGTTTCACCCTCAGAACCACACAGGGAAATCTGGACATCACACACTCAGAATCGCTTTGCAAAAAAGAGTAACAGTCCCAAGAATCCCATTTTATAGGGAAAAGAAAATGGGATTCTTGGGAATCGAATGAAGAATATCAAGTGGCATAGAGGAATGGGGTGAGGGTGTGGTGGCTGTTTACTCACCCTTGACAACTATTACCTTCGGGTCATAAGAGCTAATTTCTCAAAAGGGAAATGTAGCACTCACTACTTAATATCTAAAGCAAAATGAAGAATTCAACACTCAATTTTGCTCCCCAAAATGATTTTTACAAGTTCTGTTCTTTCTGTGGAAGTTTTATGTGAACAACTCTCTTAATTCCATGAGGTGTATTGCGTATGTTTTTCTAGTGTGCATTTTTTTTTTTTTGAGAACGAGCTTTAGCTAGTTTAGGAATGAAACAGAATCTGACGACATTTTAAAAACCAGATTGGGAAGTCAATAGTCACATGCAAGTTAATGTTCTCTAATTAGCCAAGTAAAAGTGTAAGCAAACTTTAAAAGACAAGGAGGGAACTTTAGAAAGAAGACCTGCCCCAGGGAAAAAGCAACAGTCCTCTGATGTATAGCAAAGAAATTCACATCAAAGAGCTTAATGTAAATGAATCCATAGCACTGTCTCTTGTGCAAAAATTCAGCACTGGATACATTTGACTGGTGTCAAGGAAAAATGACCTCAGGAATGTTTAAGTCTACCATATTTGCTAAAAAGGCTTTGAAAGTACTTTCTCCCCATCCCTTTCAAATCTAGTTTAGAGACTGACAGTGTGGCTTAAAGCAGCCTTCAGTGGTCTTAGAAGGGTTTACTTAGGATCGCTCAGAGTGATGATTGCTCTAGTAAACGTGATTTACTCAAAACACTGTATACTTGATTTTTTTTTTAAAGTAAGTTACAATAAATTGTACAATGTTTTAGCAGTTGGCATTGTAGGATATGGCACAATCCCCTACTTTTCTTCCTTATTCACAGTTCACTACTTTATTTCTTGCAACTTCCCCAGAATAACACATGGAAAGCAGAATTGAATGACTAAAGACAAAAATAGCAGCACAGACTCAAACACGTTGTCCGGGGTCTGGGTCCCAGCCCCCAGACTTGGTAGGAGGGAACAGCAGGTCAGCCGGGCTGATGGGCAAACAGAGGGGGCAGCCAGCAGACAGCAGGTCAACTGGTCAGCCAGCTGACAGCAGGTCAACCGGTCTGACTGGCAGGCAGAGGGGGCAGCTGGGGGACAGCAGGTCAACCCCTCCCACAGGCAAATGGAGCCAGAACCTGCCGGTGCCAGGGGCAAGGAGCAAAAGCCCAGGGCCTCAGGAGGCAGGGGGAGACAGAGAGAGGCCAGCGAGTCCCACTCCCCTAGGGAGGGAAAGGGGGCTAGGCAAGGCGGAAGGGGGCAAGGGCAGAGGGATTGGGAGCCCAGCAGTCACCCACCCAAAGACCTTACCTGAGGAGGAGAAGCAGCAGCAGCCCCAACAACCCAAAGCCATGCCCCAGCTAGAAAATAGTAGCCTGGCTCAGGAGTTGCCAAAAGCCAAGCCACTCCAGGTGGGGCTAGTGGAGGCACTCGGCATGAAGCCCTGGGCAACCAGCCAAGGAGCCGCAGCTGGACCCACCTTCAGCCATCAGCTCAGCCAGGGAGGCCGGGCTGCTAGCCAGGGAACTGCAGCTGGACAGGCCTTCAGCAATCAGCCAAGGCAGGGAGGCTGGGCAGCCAGGGAACAAGGCACAGCTGGTGCTGGTCAGTGGGGCCAGATCAGCTACCCCAGCTGCAACTGCTTGGTGCAGCCCAAGACCAGGCTGGAAGAGGGGTGGGACAGTAGAAGGAAGCCCTATAAAAGCTGGCTGGGAAGAGCCCTGAGGTGGTGGGTGTGAGTGAGGAGTGATGATGTGGAGTGAGAATGGTGCAATGCAAGAGTGGAGGTTTGGAGGAGAGTTCTGGAAGGAGGAGATGAAGGAGGACGCAGAGGGTAAGCAGGCCAGGTTGAGCAGGCCAGCGAGTGGACTGAGAGGGAGTCTGGGTGAGGTATACCGCCCCTCCTTCCACAGAGCAGGGTCCTGCAGAATCCCTGGCCCCCCTGTGACGTCAGGAGCAGACCGCCCAGTGCCACGCCCAGCGGCAGCGGCGGCAAGCCCTGACACACGTAATTTAAACTTCCAAAATTATTATTAGGACGACTTCAATATTTCAGCTCTATTAATTAGCCGAATATCAAATGACTTCCAGAGCTTGAAAAGAACAGTAGATACCAAATCCGTTGTACCATAAAACGATTAATACTCCCTTTACAGTTTTCCTTTAGCTGTATGATATGACTCAAATTACATTTTTGATACGGCTACTGAACATGAGGAAGGAGGAACAAAGCATCATATTCTAATGTGAAACCATTTACACTAGCTATGAACAAAAGAAGTGATAATCTGACATTCAATCTCCCCCCACAAAAAACTGTCCTACAGTAACTACCATCTTTACTTAAATGGGAGACCACATAAAATCAGCTCCTATTTTATGAACTCTTCCTTGAATATTCTCCAGCGCTTTATGTTCCAAAGGCTATTGGAAGCCAAAGAATTTTTCCAATTAAAAGTCCATGAAAATCCATAGACAGGATACAGTGAGAGTCTTAGGGAAGGGTGTGCTAAGCCCATATTCACCTACTCTTATCTACCCCCCCCCGTTTTCCCCATGCTGAATTCCTCTTCCTCTTAGATCTTCCGCTCCACAATATATCTATTACACGATTTCCGTCATTTCTAATCACAAAAGGTTTGTAACCACCCTCACCTACAAAGCTACTCCATGCATACTAACAAAGGGCAAGGCCAGGACGCAGAGTACGCCTCTGTCCTCTATTTAAATCCCTTTTTGCTTCCTATGCTGATTTGTCAACCTCATTTTTACTTTGATTCAGGGATGGGGCCTCTTGTGTGTTCCCTAGACAGCCATGGTAGTATTGCTGATGGTCGCTCTCTGATACCATCCTGCCTCCAATAGTCATTTGAGAATTTCTGCACCACATGAATTTTTCTCCACTGCTGGCACAGTTAAGTGGGCAAAGCAAGTTTCTTACAGTTCAGTAAGAAGATGCAACGCTCATTTCACTTAAGTACACGTGCGTAGGTTGCAATACTAAGCAGATCTACTTAGAATCCTACTTGGATCTGTCCTCCCAAGGAAGTGTGTTTAGGATTTCAGCCATACTCATAGTTGTTAGAGAAAACAGAGAACTTATTGCATATAAGGGTCACCAACTGACCAGTTATCTACTGGCAGGGCCAGATTATGCCTTTTCTGGCTAGTTTTCTGGCTAGTTTTTTTTAACTAAATGGAGGAAATAAATTATACAGTATTTGAAATTATTAAAAAGTCTATTTGTCAAAAATGGAAAAAAACTGAGCGGGGAACTAAAACGTTAAATACAATCACAGTTTAAATGCAAAAAAGAATTTCAAATGTTTGTTAATGTAGATAGGATTAATGGATGCAAGCTTAATTCTTTAATTCTTGCTTTATGCATGTGGCAAAATAGGAATCTGGATTGTTAAAGAACTGTTATTTTATTAATATACTTAATATCAGGTATGATTACGTATGTGTCAGTCCTAGGGTGTCAGTCCCTGGCAGTAAGATCCCCAAGTCCCTCACAAGAAGCAAACAGATGCATTTGTTGAAGAAACTTTATTTAGAGATCTATTCAGTTCAGGTATTCACTCATAGAGAGAAGTTGGCAGAAGTAATTAGTTAAACAACAGGACTACTGATATAGAGGGATGTTCTCCCGCCCCTTTGCATTCAGGCGCGAAAACCTAAAAAGTTACATGGGAACCAAGCAGTTTAGTCTAGACAAAGTACAGAATGAAATCATTCTCCTCTGTGAAAAGATACATTTCAGCACACAGCTGCAGCTTCGGCCCAAGGCCGCTCAAAAGTGAAAGTACATACTGCTTAGAGATAAGCAAGAGGCCGTTTGCTCCTCTAGAAATTAATATTAGCAATCTAAACACTTTCAGATGAATTATATGAAATGCATAAAGTACAGTACGGAATTTAGGCATTATGGCAATATGTATAACACAATGATGGCATGGATGCTTATATCACTCAGCCTAGACAAAGTATAAAATGCAACAATGGTATGCATGGTAACACAATAATGGCATATGGCATATGAACACAACAATGGCATGAATGCTCGCATACATGACAGTATGTGACATGTCACAACTGACTTATGGTGACCCCAGCAAGGAGCTTTCAAGACAAGTAAGAAGTAGGGGTGGTTCGCCATTGCATTCCTCTGCAGTCTTCCTTGGTGGTTGCCTACACAAGTACCAATCCTACTTAGCTTCTATGATCTGACAAGATTGGGCTACACCATGCCGCCTTCCCTCTCCGAAGATCTTATTAGTCTAGGAATTATCTTGTTACATTGGGATGAGATTGAACTTTACAACTGACCAGTAGAAAATACCTCTTGGCTACCAAGTTAATTCATAACTTGTGAACACTGCATCCAGACCATCCTGTAGTTGTGCTGACAGAGTGATTCATATTGAGTCTTGTGGATTATCAAAATGGATGGAGTGGTAGGTAGCATAAACAGCCTGCTTGCCCTACCACCAAGTCTGCTACTCATCCTCCTAACATACAATGCCAAGACGAACTGCCAGAAGGTATGCAACAACCACCCACCAGAAACAACTAGAAGAGCAAGTTAGTCTGAGGGTCAAAGGGAAGGAGACCAAATGTTATTGTATATAAATAGCTGCATGGGTTTTCAGATCTCTGTCCAAGGGACTTAGTTGCTGAAAGGGTTGGTTCATTTTCTTGAGTGATCAATTGCCTTGTATGGGTTTTGTATGCTCTGGCATTGTTTTGATTCTCCCACACTGTGACCTGTTTTCTTGACATTTTTTTTCCTGCGTGAATTCCCTGAGAGGTGGATTCACTTGCTTTAATGATTTCGCTCACTTCTTGAGTGATGTGACACCTTACTTGGCTCTTTGATACTCCGCCATACAACATGGTTCACTTCCTTGAGAGGTATTCTACAGTGGTTGAGTTTTCAGTTATGCACTAACGGATCTTCTTTTCAACTAGAGATTCTCAGACTCAGTGTCCCTATTCATCTATATACACACACACAAACACACACACACACTGGGAGGGGAAGGGAGAGTATTCACATATTGCTTGGTGGGACCTAAAGCTGTACACTTTAGTTGACTAGAACAATTCCTGCTGGTTCCACTCCTTTATACCTTGGTTCTGTTGCTGGGCATGTGTAGTTAGATACCATGGGGGATTTCTACTAACAGAAGGGGCATCAGTTTTCTCCAATTCGCCCCTCCTGCTGCAGACCTCAACCTTCTCCCCCAGAAACAGAATATAGTGGGACATCTTGGACTGTAGCAGGAGTGAGCAGACAATAAAGTGCTGTGCTAATGGAAAGCCATGGTATCCACCAGCCACACCCCTAGGTGCACCTCACTCCTTGTCAGATTTGTGCTTTCTAAGAGTTGGTGTATCTGCAGGAAAGGGTTAGTTGCTTGTGGCAGATAACCAATACATGTTTACAGTTTTGTAGAGTTGGGATTAAACTAGATGAAACACTGGGAGATCCTTATTGAACCTTCCTAGGCTTTTTAAGAACTAGATCAGGGCCATGGGGTGGAGGTGGTTCAATTCCTAGGCAGTTTTTCTGTCCAAATTCTCCCCTCTGTGCTGCTGTTAGGAAAAAGGGCAACAAAAGCCAATGTCTATCTTTCCCCCTTTCATTGTTGATAGCAGTTTGGAGAGAGTGCTTCCAACTACTGAAAGTGCAGGGCTGGAAGGTCCTTAGGGCCACACACACCTGCAATTTAGCTTTAAAATCACTGCGAAGGTCCCATCTAGGGTTTCCAGGTCACCTTCCTGGCGGGGGGCCCAGAGCTCACCTCTTTACTCCTCGGGTCCTCCTCGCACTGAAAAGCTTGCACATGCTCCCGCATCTGCCTGGTCACTTCCTGGAAATGACATCTTCGCACAGACATGGAAGTGTGCGCACACTTCTCAGTGTGCCCATTAGGGCCCCAAATGGGCCAAACTGAGCCCATTTGGGGCCCAAATTGGCCTGCTGAGAAGCATGGGAGCACTCCTGGCGTGGCGTGATGACATCACTCCTGGGAATGATGTTGTTGCACAGCATCGAGAGTGTGCATGAGAGGCCCATTCCCCTGCCTTTCCCCCCTGCTGGCCAGGTGAGTGGTGGCAGGAGGCAGAGTGTGAGAGCAGGGGATTCCCCGCCCCCACTGGGGGACCTGGGTTCCCTAGTCCCATCACACATCTCCTGTCCCTTTAACCTCAGTCTCTGGGCTGCTTAACATCACAGTAATCCTGATGCAACCATATATTGTTTCCACTGGCAATCCACAGAGGTGGGGATGTGCTTGTGGTGAAGTGCCTGTTTTGTGAAGAACAACCCAATGTGGGTTTCGGACACAAATGCTGTGATTTCTTCCGGAGTAATAGCTCCAGAAAGTTCTGGCACCACCGTGCAAACTGTAGCAGTTGCGTTTACAGCACTGTGTGACCCAGTATCTTCACATAAAGCACTATTATAGTGCAAGCCCAGTCTAGCTGCAAGCAGAATGCTGCCCTTAGGCACTCCTGGGCAACTGCTTAAGGGCCCCTGTGATGTATGAAACAGCTCATATTCAGAACAATTATTCAGAACAATGATGGTAACTGTAATGCAAATAAGTGCTATCCATCCTCTTAGATGGTCTTTCTTAATCAGCTTCATAGTGTATAAAAGGCATGACGTGGCAGAAATTGATTATTATTAAAGTTCACATAACTAACAAGAAAATTGACAGGGAGCAACAAAGATTTGTAGAGGTCCATGGATAAATCTTCTGTGATAAACTATGAATTAATCGCAGAGCAAATTGTAGCCAGAAAGATGTTAGTGGTCAAGAGTAAGAAACGAGACTGGGATTAGATCAAAATAGTGCTGAGTTTTGCAAGAAAGTGTTTATGAAATACAAAGGGTGATGTTATAATTTAATAAATGCCTTTTGATAAATCATACAGAATCTCCCTACTGTTTGTGAAGTGCAGCCAAAAAATCCATGCTATGAAGTAATGAATGTTCTTAAGAAAGATTACACTGGATTACTTTTAATAGTTTTAAATACAACAAAAGCTTCAAAAAAGGAAAACACTACAACTTCATGGAGCTGGAAAGCGTTACCCAACCAATGACTAACCGCCAGATGCAAAATCCCAATTAAAAGGAGAATGGAATGTGTTGCTCAATCATAAATGCAATTAAAAACATAGACGAGACTTTCTGGAGGCTCCGGCGTCTCAGTGCTTCATTAGCTATCTTTGCTTAGTTTGCAGCTGTAGGTCAGAATTAACTTTTCTGAACTAAATACGAAAAACAAAACACTTTCGGGGATTTGTACCCCATTCATTTTTTATGCAAAAAGGGAAACACTCTAGTCTATTTCAGATTCACACAAGAACTGCAACAGATTTTCTACAAGTTAAACATCCTTCCTACACTTAGATGTGATTGCAGAACTACTTTGATCTCTATTTCCAAATATATTCCTGTGTGTAATCCATGACAAAATATAATGTGATTTACTATATCTCTATATGACAGCCCAACAGCTGACAGAACTTAGTAATTTAGCGTAAGGGAAAAAAAACCTTCTGGCACCAAAATATACAAACCATAATTGAGGTACTTTAGTATCGTATTACAATGAAGCGTATGCAGGCTGATCATAAAGACTTCAAAACAATTATAATTCTTTCTCACCCATTTAATGAAGGTGGTTTTTATTCCCTGACATGTTCTGCAGCTGCAAGTCATTTTGGAACACTTTGGATTTTTTCCACATTAAAGACCGTACAGGGCTAAAAGCATCAAATTACCCACTCCTGGATACCCAACAGTTCCTACCGTTCTAAAATCCTTTACATTTCTCCAGTCAATTAAATAGAAAAAGAAAATATTGGATACATGTTCTCTAAACCAAGGGTGGGCTCACTTCTGGTTTGCATGGCTTTTTAAAAAAAAGTAGAATCTTCTTCATCCACCAATGCATGTTCAGTTTACAAAGCAAGAGAAGATCTCTTCACAGACAAGACAACATTCATCTGTGTTAAGTGATGGTGCACTATCGTTTATTAAACACCATGCTGGATGGATCAGACGACAGTCCACATTGTCTGACGTTCTTTTGCAAAGATCTTTGTAACCCCAGTAGGTGGTCCATCAGAAATTAATCAAATAACCCATCACTACCCTTGTTCGAAACTCAGATATATGCCCCTTCCGTAGCGCTGAAGTGGATTCTTTCGCATCACAGCTCTCCTAATGCTGAAAAACAGAATTCTTGGAGCCAATCCAGTTGAAGAAGACAATGCTAGAGCAATATGTTAAGATGAAGGACATTCCTTGAAATGAGAGGCATTTCAAAGAATGCTCTGTCAAACTAACTGGTTAAATATGGCCTAAGATTATACAGGTGACAAATCTTTATGCACACATATAGTATAATTTCTGGTTACTATCATTCATTAACAAACATAAAATATGTTAAGCTAGAGGAAAAAACTGAGATAAGTTAGAAATTTTATTGGTATGGCAATGTAATGGGCTTTTCATGTGGCAACAGTCTTGTGTTAAATAATTGATGCCTGAGGCGTGTAATAAAGATATGACAGCCGACAGTCCACAAGGTATAAGGATGCTTTAGAAAAACAAAGAGCTTGCTTATTAATCTGAAGGGATCTTAAGACAACATCTACAATTGTTTTTGCTCAAAGGAAAAAAGTTCAGCAGTAGAGAAATAGATTGTGAGATAGGGGAGAGATAGAGGCCGTTTCCACACGGCTTACCTTGTTCTGGAAAACAGCAAAATCTCGCACGAAATCTCATGAGAAGATGCTGTTATAGTGTCTTCTCGCACGATTTCATGCAATAACAGCGTCTTCTCGCGTGATTTCATGTGAGATTTCGCTGTTTTCTGGAACAAGGTAAGCCGTGTGGAAATGGCCATTATATAATATTACATTAAAAAGTGGATGCCCAGTAAAAAGAAAAGATTTAATTGTTCTAGTGCGCTTGCCATGCTTAGGACAGCACAGCACATGTCCACCACATACAATATTGTTCCTCATTTATAAGGGTGAAAAGAACTACCAGCTACAGAAAGGCAACTGCTGATGCTATTGCTACTATAGTAGCTCTTTAGGACAAGGGTGGGCAAATAGCGGCCCACGGGCCGCATGCGGCCCGCTATAGAGATTTTTGTGGCCCACCAAGGCGCAGGTTCAGCCCCTTCTCCTCCTGCCCGGAGACGGCATGGCCTGAGCTGGAGCGCGGTGAAACGCACGGACTGCCCCCGACCTCCCCGTGCCAAGAGCGCACCGGGCGCCTCGCTCGCCAAGACGCACGTGGCGCGCAGCCCGGCTCGGCTCGCGGGCCCTCTGGCTGGCTGGCTGCTGCAGTCCCTTCGCCTCTTCCCTCGCGCGCCCCTCCGCAGCGCTCCGGGGGTGGGACCTCGCCTTCTCTCCATCCCTTGCCGAGAGCAGCCTGGGAGGTGTAATATGCTGGGCTCGGGTGGGCTCGAGTCTGCCTGTTGTTCCTCCTCCCCTTTCTGCTCGCCTGCCCTGGCCTCGGGCTCCCCTCCCCAGCCTGCTCTGGCATTTGCTCGGCCCACCGGCTAGGCCTTGAGTTGCCAGTCTGCGAGTCTTCAAACTTGAACGAGGGAACTGCCAAGGAAAGCTCTGGTGGGCAACTGTGGAACTGGAATCGCCCCAGCGGGTAAACGGGCTTACATTCAGCTGCGCCTCGGTCACTAATAGGCGTTAAGCCCTGTCCTGGATAGCCCAAGCAAGCGCGATCTCGTCAGATATCAGAAGCTAAGCAAGGTCTGCAACAAACATTATTTACAAAGCAATCAACACTTAAAATAGCGCCACAGAAGCAAGTTTCATGGTAGCCTACAACCTTAGTCTGCTGAAAAGTTTTCATGTATGAAGAAATTTGCTGGGAAAATGTTCTCTATATTTGGGTCTACATATATTTGTGAGCAAAGTTTTTCTTGCATGAAGATCAACAAGAGTAAATATAGATGCTCTTTGACAGACATTAACTTGCAGGCTGGGATGAGAATCTCAACAAGCAATCTCACTCCTGATTTCAAAAAAATTGTAAAAAAGTGTGATAGGGTACATTTGTCTCATTAAACTGATTCTAAAATTAAATGTGCTTGCAGCTATAGAAGATATGAAATTAGCACAATAAATAAATTGAATAAAACTACCACTATTTTATTTAATTTATATTTATTGATTTTTATGATACAATTTTATACCTTTTCTGAAATGCAAAGTTAACTAATGAATGCAATCATTTTAAAAGATGCGGCCCTCCGCTAACCTCCATTCCCACAAAGTGGCCCCCGAGCCAAAACAATTGCCCACCCCTGATTTAGGATATTATCCTAGCAGAGCATCTTCTCCATGGCGGCTCCAGCTTTGCAGAATGTGCTTTTGAGAGACACTACACTAGTCAGGCTCTGAAAAGTTTAGGATTTTCTCCCCTTCCATTAGGCTTAGCTGATTCAGATCTGTTTGTTTTAAATGGTGGATTAGTGTTTTAAGATTCGTTTTAATTGTCTGCATAGGTTTTACTTTATTACACATGTGCTTTATAGAACAGTGTATAACTCTGACAGTAAGTCCTAGAGAGACTTATACTTAATTGAAGTTTAATCAACAAACAGAAACATACACATGGTCTGCAGAAGCATCAGGCTTAGCAAGGATAAAAATAAACAGCGCAAACATGTAGTCCTCTAAATCCTAACTCCATACATATCCTAAAAAATGTTGAATTAGTATAGGCTAATAATTCTTAAAACTGCAGCATTTAAAATCCTCCATTACCATAGTTCTCAGCATTTGGGACTTCTCTCCATTGTCCCTCATCATATGGCCCCATTATAAAGGATTCCGTCCCTTGAGTACAGAAGAACCAAAGGAGCAAAAGCCCAAAGAGAGAGCTTCTTACTCATGCCCAGAGAACTAATAATCTCATGTTGGGAGTCCATCACCCTCTAGGGTAATTCCCAATCTTGCTGACCCAAAAGGAAAAAATATGGTCCAGCCTTCTGGCTTTCCCGGAGCCAAACCAAACATGACGGTAATTATGTGGCTACCAAGCAATCATCATTGACATTTTAAAGTGTTTTTAAAATGCCTGATCAGGCCCATGGTGTGGAGGTCTTCCCCCCCCCCCAATGTCTTTTAAAGTGTTGAAACAGCCAGGGAGGCACGCTCCGACACACCCTGCAGCTGTTTTAATGATGATGATGATGATGATCACAGTGCTTATATACTGCTCTTCTAGAAAGATTAGGGTCTCACCCAGAGTGGCGAACAGGTTAGTATTATTATCCCCACAATACAGCTGGGGAGCTGGGGCTGAGTATGGGGTTGGGGGAAGAGCTCCGAGCAACAGGCCCAGTCTTCAAGGCATTTTAAAAACACTTAACAACGGCAATGACAATTGTATGGTGGCCATGCATTCAGCATCACATTTAGTTGGGCTCCCAGTCTCTGTCCCTTATGAATGATATTCAGCTGAGATAAACCATTTGTCTCACTCTGGCCAGGGGATCTATGGCTCATCCTCTGTACTTTCCCTCTTGTGAGCTACTGCCTTGAAGCAAGGTTCCTTGAAGCAAGGAATCAAGTATTGTAACCAAGCAGACCAAGTATTGTAATACAGATGTGCTCTCTAGGGTGGAAGGTATTTCTCTATGACAATGAGAATGGATAAGATCACAACTTATAAATGTGTGTGTGTCATGGATATAACTAGAAATATAGGGAAACTGTTGCTGGATTTGACCTCAAAGATTAACATTTTTGAAAAACATTTCATTTATATACCACCCTTCAGGACAACTTAGCGCCCACTCAGAGCGGTTTACAAAGTGTGTTCTTATTATCCTCATGACAATCACCTTGTGAGGTGAGTGGGGTTGAGAGAACTCCGAGAGAGCCTTGGCTGACCCAAGGTCAACCACCTGGCTTCAAGTGGAGAAGTGGGGAATCAAATCCGGTTCTCCAGATTAGGGTCATGCCACTCTTAACCACTACACCAAACTGGCTCTCTTATAGAAGATGTCTTTACATAGAGAAACAGGGCTAGCCTGGCCCCTCAGCTAGACATGCTGAGAAACAGGGTTGCCACCCAAAGATTGGGAAATTCCTGGAGATTTGTGGAGTGGGACGTGGAGAGGGGAGGATTTGGGGAAGGGAGGTACTTCAGCAAGGTATAATGCTATAAAGTCCACCTTCCAAAGCAGTTATTTTCTCCAGGGAACTGATCTCTGTGGCCTGAAGACCAGTTATAATTCTGAGAGATTTCTGGCCACCACCTGAAGGTTGGCAATCCTACCAAAAGGGAATCTGGAGGACTAGAATAAACCAACCTTGGAGAGCAGCATGCACAGAGTTGTAGCACAGCTATATGGCTTTGTGTTGAAGTTCAGGTGCGGAGAGCATCTGAGAATGACAGGAATGTTGAACTTCATAGAAGTGAAGATAAGAATCAAGGATAGATATATTGGTTGATAGCCAAAAGATATTAATATGCATGAAAAACTTGTAAGCACTAATTTTACATACACTTTGTTAAGATAAAATAAAATGTAGTAAAAATGAACAAACAGATGTTTTAAATATAGATAAACTTGTATGGTGTTTGAATTCATAAGATAAGTTAGCCAAGAATGTGAGCCTTTACTTTGCTATCAGCAGCTAAATCAACTGTAACCTTTTTCAGGAAAGAAAAAACCACACCTCAAATTACCAACTGGATCACCCAAATTTGGGATTGCTTTACTATGGAGAAACTTTCAGACTAGACTGCACAAACCAAACATTCCAACTACAAATCATGCTTTATGGAATATTGGCTTCCAGTGGTGGAATATCTCACAGAAGATGACTTGGTGAAAAGTTCCACTTCAACCAATGAACATTTTGATACATTGTTCATTTTGATACATTCTAAACATTGTAAATGTTTTAAATGGCCATTATTGTTATACAAACTTTGACTTTCTTAATTGCCAGCAGCTAATCGTATAATAAGCACATTTGACTAACTGTTATCAGACTGTCATGTTAAATCACTTCTTTGGTTCATTTGTACAAATCTACTACAGCCACAGTTAAATAAAGTATTTTTTTTAAAAAAGAGGAAGAGTTAGCTATTGCTAGAAGATGATTCTGAAAGCCTATAATTATAAGAAGTTGAATCAATTGGGAGTTTCTTCCTAGAATGGGCTCACTGCCTGTGCTCAAGTTATCTTTGGGTAAGATGTTTTCTTAGACTCATGTAATTGCTGTTATTTAATGATCTATGTAGTTATAATGGATGGTATGATTTGTTGTTTGATTTGTTGCATCTCATTTTCCCCTCCTCCACCATATCCTCTTTCCTTTTCTTACGCCCCCCACCCATAGCCTTTCCTCCTTTCCAGTTTCCTTCTCTCCTTCCTACCCACTTTTGTCCGTCCCCCGTCTTCGCTCTTCCCACGTCCTACCCCGGCAACCTCTCTCCTATGGCCCAGTTGCATGGTACCACTGAGCCAGGCCCAGTTGCATAATGGAGAACCTGCAAGGATTTGCTAGAGGTATTTCATCTTCCCCTGTAGAACCTTCCCCACACTGTTTCCTTTCCCCCTCCACCTGACAGCCTCCATATGCTCATGTTTCCCTACATCCCTCTCTCCTTCAAACTCACTAAACAAATTACATTTTATCTATTCCCATCTTCTACTAAATTACTTCATGAGTGTTCCTTCAAAGGCCAAAAGAACCTTGGAAAGGGTCCTGTCCCCTCCCCCTGCCTTTTACTGACAGAAACGAAGCCTGGAATGTTGGCTAAACTTTTATGGTTGACTAGCAACAGCCACTGAGAACATCTAACTAAAGCTACAGGTGCGCTTTTTATCATCTGGATGTTTTAAAACCCGACAGTGTTTTTTTTTTAGATTTCATATTTTTCTGCAAATCTGGGCCCTTTTTCAGGTGTGTAGGATGTCTTGTTCGTTCATGGCTCCAATGTCTGTATTTAAGTATTCTCAGAACAGGGCCACTACATATTTTTTCTTCTATTTTTTGCTTTTCTTTTTTTCCTTCTTTTTTCCTTTTGTATCTTTTTAGCTTTTTCTTCTTTTTTATTCTGTGTGTATTTTTAAAAATTTTAATAAAAATAATTTTTTAAAAAACATCAGGGCCACTTGGCTACTAGTATATAAGATGTTGAATAATCATGTTTTAATAAAAGCTTAGAATGGAAGCTGAGATTCTATAATTGTATTTGTTTGTGTACAATATGCGATAACGAACTTAAAACATTAATGATATAGGAAAAGTAATTAGATGCTTGGGGCTTTTAAACTACATGCCTATATCTGAATCAGGCTGATCAGAATCATCCAGAACTTGTGGTTACAGAAATCTTGGACATGCTTCATTGTGCACAGCATATGTATATCTAGTGAAGAACTAGTTAGAATTTTCAATGCATTTTTGTATTTTCTTAAATGTGCTGTTTGTACTGTACTGCAGAGAGCATGTACAAGTCTGATCAGCTTCCACTGTATAGAAGGTTACTTACAGTGATAACCTTGCAAACTCGGTACATCTCAGAAATGGCAGTGCTGTCATCACATGCAAAAAGCATGGTAATCTTTCTAATAATTGTGAAATTTAAAATAGCAATAACTTGGCAAGGTATGGTTGCCTCAAGGCTAAACCATTGTAATGCCCTATACATTGGTCTGCCCTCAGGCCCTCCGAAACTTAAGTTGTTACAGAATACTTTGGTTCGGCTGCTATTGGGCACTAAACGGAATGTGAATATCATTCTTATTCTGCAGATACTCCATTAAGTATCACTCAGTTATCTGGTTCAATTCAAGTTTCTAGCTATTATCTACAAAGCCCTTAATGGAATTGGATCATGTCTTCTGCTACGTACTGATATGACAGTGACATTCATCTAAGCAACGAGTCCTGAAGGTGTCACCTTGCAAACAAGTAAAACCAGCAACTGCCCATTTATGTGCATTCTCGGTGGTGGCTCTCTCATTAGAGATGGCCTGGCTTTAGACTATCAGGAAGGTCCCTCACACTTGCAGAATGTGCAAGACAGAAATGTTTAGGGGAGCATTGTTATAAAGGGATCAGAACATATTATAATGGATCAGCTCAGCAGGTAGCTTCTATGGGGACAGGATTATAGCATGTTGCTTAATTTACATATCAATCCCCCCTTTATTGCAATTCAATGTCTTGTACTTTTGTAGCCTTCTCTTCAGCATAGTATGTCAAATAGACATGGGCATGAGTCGAAACACAAATCAAATTTCGTGATGAATCAGGTTGATTCGTGTATTGCGAAAACGCATTTTGTGGGGCCACGTTTTTCACGGAATGCATGACTTTTGGGGCCGATTCGTTCAATTCATGAATGCTTTGTGATGCCAGATAGGCTGGCGCCAATCCATTGATTCCCTAGGCAACATAGGCCTGGAATGTCTGCAGAGTGCAGACCTTTTGCTTCTGTGGAAACCCCAATTTTAGCCCACATAACCTTGATAGGCAGTTCTCCCAGCCAACCTGAGAGCTCCATCCTGTTCTATGAGCAGGGGGGAGATGGGCCTTCTGTAGCCATGGGAACACCAATCTCATCCTTCCAAATCTTGTTAGGCAGGTCTGACTACCAACCAGAGAGATCCTGTTCTGCTCTATGTGAGTGTTTCTTATATAAGACACAGCTCTGTGCCTCCTGCTTTCAGTTCCAGTAGACAGAAGGAGAGGGAGGAACTGTTGCTGGGATTTAGAGTGAGAGAGAATGGATTTGGGACCTTTTGGCTGGATTTGCTGCTGCTTCAAAAGAGACCAAAAAAACTCTTTCTTATTTTCTGCTCTTGTCCTTGCTGGGAAGGTTGTTGGGTGAGGGTGCCTTTCTTCCTCCACTCCACCCCACCCCAGTCTCAGGGCATTGCCTGGCTCTGGGGCCTAGCTTGACAGAGACTACCCCCCACCCCCTTGAGCCCGTGGCACCTGGGGGGACAGAAGGGAGGCGATCTCCCGGTCAACGTATTGCAATCTTCACCAAACTTTGGAGGGTGGCTGAAGGAGAGCCTGCTGAACTCTCCCTGCGAGTTTGGCATCTCTGGGTATGAAGGGTGCCGTTGTAGGGCCCTGGGATCTGACAAATCACGAACCTAACAAATCATTTCGTGAAACAGGACAATTTTGTGAAAGTTCGTGTTTTGTGGTTCATGGAATGCAACGAACCATGAAACTCGGGGTTCTTTCCCCCTGTTTCATGCCCATCTCTAATGTCGAACTTTGCTTTGCCTTAGACAGGTTTTTTTTTAATTTGCTTGCATTGTTTCCCAATACTTCAATCCTAGACCCAGAGCACAAAATGAGGTCCATGTCTTTTAATTAGCTCAGGAACTTTTTACAGATAGTATATGAGAAGTCTGTGGAACCAAAAGTACAGTCTGAGCATAAAGGAGCAGTAACAATAGGACAGAAACAGATGTCATATTAAACAAAATGCAAGGTTTCAAATGGTGATTTATAATCTAGAAATTGAAATAATGAGAGAAATGCACTGCAAATTGTTCAGCAACAAGACATATAGCATTTCGGTAATAACACTATGGCTCTAAGCCACAGATTTGTGTGTGTGAAATATCATGGTGTACATGTGCTACTGTGCACAAGTATATCTTCAGTGAATAGATGGCAGGTGTTGGCATATTTAACAATTTCCTGTTGGGGAAAGAGGAAAGCAGGAAAACAGGGTTGACATACCTGTAACTTATGTTCATCGAGTTCTTCTGTGCTGACACACAGGGGGACTGCGCAGGCGCAGGCCAGCCGCCGGAGAATTTTCCATAGCTTCTATAGCTCCGAAGGGGCCGTTTGTCGCGCGCCTCAGCGACCATTTTCCCGCCCAAACGGTCACGTGCTCCTCCAGCGACCAACGGCCCCTTCCCTCAGTTCTCCTTGCCGCCGCTTAACCAATACACATAGCCACAACCTGCATAGACACCAATATTTGTTATAGCCCACACAGCATTGTGCATTGGAATTCACAGCGGGGTAGGAGGGAGGGTTGTGTGTCAGCACAGAAGAACTCGATGAACATAAGTTACAGGTATGTCAACCCTGTTTTCATCTTCGTTCTTCTGTGCCTCCACACATGGGAGTGTACCAAGCTTCACACAATAAGGAAGGTGGGGTGAAGTCCAACACAATTTTATTGTATCACACAAGAACCATCAACAAGTGTAAACAACATATAACTATACACAAATATACATACAAAAATAACACATATATACAATATACTCCCATATATACACCACTTGTACAAGGATATATTCAATAAATATATATAAGCATATATACATATAAAACATACAACTACAAAATTGTAGCAGCATAGCGTAGCATCCCAGAACCCCTTAGGAAAAAAGGGAATGCAATACAGCCCTGGCCACAGCCACATCTCGCCCTGTATCCACATCCACAGCATAATGCCTGACAAAGGTGTCAGCAGTGGACCAGGTGGCTGCCCTACAGATGCTAGCCAACGGAACCCCCCGGAGGAGAGCCGAAGAGGCAGCCTGGGACCGCGTGGAATGGGCCCTAACCTGCAGCGGGCAACTCGCCCCAGCCAGGGAATAGGCCTTACTAATGGCCGTCACAATCCACCTGGACAAAGTCTGCGAGGAAGCCCTATTGCCCTTGTCCTTGGCCCCAAAACACACGAACAGGTGAGGACACTTTCGGAAGCCCTTTGTCCTGTCCAGATAGAAAGCTAGTGCCCTCTTCAAATCCAGAGTGTGCAGCGCCTTTTCCCCCTTGGAAGAGGGGTGAGGAAAGAATGCAGGAAGCGATATCTCCTGCGACAGATGAAAAGTGGACACCACCTTAGGCAGGAAGCCCAGGCAGGGACGCAATACCACCCTATTGGGATGGAATAAAAGGAAGGGGGGGTCAGACCGTAGCGCAGAGAGCTCACTGACCCTCCTGGCAGAGGTTATAGCCACTAGGAATGCCACCTTGTACGATAGCAGGTCCAAGGGGCAGGTCGCCAAAGGCTCGAAGGGAGGCAACATTAGCCGTGCCAGCACCAAAGACAGTGACCATTGTGGTACAGGAGGCGACACTGGTGGGTAGAGGTTGAACATTCCCTTAAGGAACTGGCGGGACTTTGGGTGGGAAAAAACCGTGCTACCATCAACTCGAGAGTGGGTAGAAGAGATAGCTGCCAGGTGAACCTTGAGGGAGGTAACCCTTAATCCCTGGTCCCTCAGGAGGCACAAATAATCAAAAATCAGCCCTAGGGAGCTATCCGTAGGCACCACCCCTTTCTCACGTGCCCAGGTCTCAAACCTCTGCCACTTGGCCTCGTAAGAGCGCCGGGTAGATGGCTTGTGGGCATTCAGGAGGACCCGTTCCACCTGCGTAGAAAAATTTAACGAGGAGGGACGATCCGCCAAGCTGCCAGATGCAGCTTCCCGGGGTCGTGGTGAAGAATGTCCCCGTTCTTCAAAAGATCCTGCCAAGGGGGCAGCCTCACATAGGTCCACTGAGATAGCTGCAGGAGCCTTGGGAACCAGACTTGCCTCGGCCAAAATGGGGCCACTAGGATGCAGTCTGTCCTGTCCTCCTCTATTTTGCACAGGACCTTGGCTATCAAGGGGAAGGGCGGAAACATGTAATGCAACCCCCGGTTCCACATAAACAGGAAGGCATCCCCAATAGAGAGCGGGTCGCTCCCTGCTCGGGAACAGAACGTCTGGGCTTTGGCGTTCGCCGCAGTAGCGAACACATCTATAACCGGGTGACCCCACATCTGGAAGATCAGCCCAATGCACCCATCGTTTAGCTCCCATTCGTGGTCTAACAACAGAACCCTGCTCAGGGCGTCCGCCCGAGCGTTGTCTGACCCAGCCACATGTATGGCTCACAGAGTGACGCCATTCTTGACTGCCCACTGCCAGGTGAGCGTGGCTTCCCGACAGAGAGTCATGGACGCTGTGCCCCCTTGCTGGTTCACGTAGTACATGGCAGTGGTGTTGTCTGTCTGTACCAACACGTGACGATTTCGCAGCAGAGCTGTAAGGGACACAAGCGCAAAACGAATGGCTCTTAGTTCCAAAACATTGATATGGAGCGCCTTTTCACCTTCAGTCCAGACGTCCTGGACACAGACATCCCCACAGTAAGCCCCCCATCCCAGCAGAGAGGCATCAGTGGTCACCGTGATGTCAGGATGTTGATAACCGAAAGGGAAACCTCCAAACAAATTGCCCTCAGACAACCACCAATCCAGCGAGGACAGTACGCTCCTAGGAACGGAGAGCTTGAGGGACGGAGGGTGCCGAAAGGCATCATACCTTCGTACAAACCAGTTCTGGAGAGGCCGCAAATGCAGCCTGGCGAGGGGGATTACAGAAGTGGCAGCTGCCATATGGCCCAGTAAGCACTGGATAGTGCGTACCGGTTGAAAACGGTTCCTCTTGAACATGGACACAAGATCCCTTAGGGACCTAGCCCTCTCCTGGGGGAGCAGAGCCTTACCCTCCACAGAGTCCAGAAGTGCACCAATGTAGGAGACCGTGCGACTGGGGACCAATTTAGATTTTTCCAGATTAACCACGAGGCCCAATCGGTCGCATGTGGTAAGCACCAGATCAATGTCCTGGACTAATCTGGGCTCAGACTCAGCCACGATGAGCCAGTCATCAAGGTAGGGGAAGATTGAACAACCCTGCTCCCGAAGGAAGGAGACCACAGGAGCGACACATTTAGTGAACACCCGTGGGGCAGTGGACAGGCCAAAGGGGAGCACCTTGTACTGGAAGACCCTTTGCCGGTAGACGAAGCTCAGGTATTTCCTGTGTTCCTCACGTATCCCCACATGAAAATATGCGTCCTTCAGATCCAGGACCGCAAACCAATCCCCCTTCCTGAGCAGGGCAATCACAGTTGCCAACGTTACCATTTTAAATTCAGTCACCCTCAAAAAGGCATTAAGGCCTCGTAAGTCCAGAATGGGACGCAACCCCCCGTCCTTTTTGGGGACTAGGAAGAACCTGGAGAAGAACCCCTTCACAGAGCCTTCATAGGGCACTTCCTCTATAGCCCCCTTGGCCAAGAGCGATGTTATTTCAGTGTCCAGCTCGGCCATAGTGTTATTGACAGCGGTCAACGGTGAACCGCATCTCGGCAGTTCAATGAATTCCAGTCCGTACCCCTTCTCAACAATAGTTAAGACCCATGAGTCAGATGTTATTGACTCCCACTCCGAGAGGAATGGCCTCAGTCTGTCTGAGAAGTTCGGTGGTACGGCTGGGTTGACCCGTCAGTACTGCCTCCCAGGGCCCTGTTGCTCCTTCTGCTGGGCTGGAGGCTGCGAGGAACAAGGTTTGAATGGCCTACGCCTCCTGGGCTGCTGCTGAGGAGGGTAGTGTCGCTGCTGATAAGCCGGGAACGGTTGGTAACTCGGCCGCTGCTGCTGGTACCTGCCCTGGTAGTGGTAAGGACCATACCTGGGAGCATACCGTGGCTTGTAGGCGGGTTTGTCCGTGGGAGCTAGGCCCAAGGACCGTGCCGTCTGCCTGTCCTCTTTCTTTTTCTTTAAGGACTCATCGGTCGACGCGGAGAACAGTGATTCCCCTTCGAAAGGTAGGCCTTCTACCCGGGACCGCACTTCCTGGGAAAGGGCCGTAGACCGCAGCCATGAGTGGCGTCGGAGGACGATGGCGGAAGTCATCCCACGAGCTGCCGTGTCGGCCGCATGGCTCCCTGCATTCAGCTGTTGTTTCGACAAGCGGACAGCTTCCGTCTGCAGGAGCGACACCACTGCCTTCTGTTCAGGAGGGAGGTTGCCAACATAGGATGCCAACTTTTCCCAGAGGTAGAGCTGGTACCCAGCCATAATCGTCTGGTAGTTGGCAATCCTTAGTCCTAGGGACGCGATGGAATACTGCCGTCTACCCAGGGCATCCAGCTTCCTTCCCTCCTTGTCAGGTGGCGCTGAGGGTGCTCTAGAGCGGCGAGACTGGAACTCTTCCGTGACGAGCGATGAAGGCGGAGGGTGTTTCAACAATGACGGCCAGGTGCCCTGTTTAATCTTGTAAAGCTGCTCAATCCTCCTCGAGGTGGCAAGTTGGTCACAGGGCACCTTCCAGACCTTCTCGACAATCTCCTCTATCCCTTCAAGCATGGGGAAGCCGATGGTTGCAGGATTGTCCGCATAGACCCTCCTGAGCAGCTTGTCCTTGGTTTGGGGGACGGCTGAGGAGATGTCCATTTCTAAGGCTTGAGCCATCCGAGCCATCTGATCCGCGTAGATTCTCAAATCTTCATACGGAGAACTACTGCTCGGCGCCACATTGTCGTCCGGCGAAGGCTCGGAACAGGACTCGGAACCGTAATCTCCGACGCTGCCGATGTCCTCCCCTTCGGAACTGTGCGATTCCTCTCCCCGGGCCGGCGGAGGGAACCATGCCTGCCTAGAGGTCGAGGGCCTCGGTTCCGAGTATGCGAAACCCGGAGCCCCTTCCCAGTGGCAATGGAAAGCGGGAGGCAGATCCGAAGCTTGACGATGACGGGAGGCCAACGGGCGCACGGAACCGACACTCCCCTCTTCGGACCGACGCCGCTCACGACTGGAAGCAGCTGCTGGTGAGCGGTGATCAGAAGACGACCGATCCCGGTGACTCGGAGGCGGGCCTGGATCAGCTACCGGAGAAGGTGCAGATGGTACGATCTCGAACGCGCCCGGGTCCGGCACATCCTCCGGAACCGGAGAACCCAGATGAGGAGATGGTGTACGCGGTATCAGGATGACCTCCTCCGTCGGAACCAAGCGTGGAGAACGATGACGGTGTTTGGTCTTCTTCTTCTTAGCCGGTGGCTCTGAAGATGATCTCGGTACCGACGCAGCCCTGGATGACGACGAGCGCGGCTTAGCCACCGGAATCGACCCAGCCGTCGGTTCCGACCGAGGGCTCGGAACCACGATCTTCGGTCCCGAGGCGGCAGCTCTCGGATCCGACGCGGTGGAAGAAGCGCTTCGGGGCGGCCCCGCCGAACCCTGCGCTGGAGAGGTTGCTCCCGACGCCGCGGCACTTGCGGGGCGTGCGGACCGAGCGGAGGCCACCGAACCCGCTCTCGAGCGCCCTCCGACAGAGGGGCTTGGACCAGCCTTGGGGGAGGGCAGCGGTGTTGCTGTTGACATGACCGCTTTCCAGAGGGAGGAATTCAGCCGGGCCTGCCGATCCTGACGGGCCTTATTCGTGAACCCCTGGCAGATTTTGCAGGCGGTCACATTGTGGGTCTCCCCCAGACAAAAAAGGCATAGGTCGTGGCCATCGGTCTGTGCCATTTTAGTGCGGCACTTCAGGCAACGCTTGAAGAGCGCCTTAGAGGCCATCTTCAGGGGCGCGCAATTAGAGAGGTCAACCAGTCCGAGTCGTAAAATACCGAATTCAAATACCGTCCAAATCAGATCCAAAAGCGAAGTCCGAAGTCCAAACCGATGTCCAAAAACCAGAAGATCAATCACAAGCAATAAGCGCAGAGCAACGAAGCTAACGTTCTCTCCAAGCGGCGGCAAGAAGAGAACTGAGGGAAGGGGCCGTTGGTCGCTGGAGGAGCACGTGACCATTTGGGCGGGGAAAACGGTCGCTGAGGCGTGCGACAAACGGCCCCTTCGGAGCTATAGAAGCTATGGAAAATTCTCCGGCGGCTGGCCTGCGCCTGCGCAGTCCCCATGTGTGGAGGCACAGAAGAACGAAGATGAACTAATACTTGTATTCTTTTGGAGGGTAGCTGTGCTGTATATCCAGGGGCCAGAACTGGGATATATGTACGTGTTTGTATATTATACAAACACAGAGAATATATTATATATAGTATATTATACATAAAGCCGGTGTGGTGTAGTGGCTAGAATGCTAGACTAGAAACCCCAAGCTCAGTTCCCTGATTTGCCACAGAATCTCACCGGGTGACTTTGGGCCAAGCACAAACTCTCAGCCTAACCTGCCTCACAGGGTTTGTGCAAGGAAAAAATGGAGAAGACAATAATGTAAGCCACTTTGGGTCCCCAGTGGGGAGAAAGTGGGATATAAATTAAGTAAAATAAATAAATAAAAAATTTAAATGGTTTAAAATACAGCAATTTTATAAGATATCTAGAGAGTTTCAAGGTTGCTTCCTTAGAGTATTGTCAGCACGGCAAGTGAGAGCCAAAGTAGACATTACATTTTTTTAAAAAGTTGAATTTGGGGAACCTGGACTCAACAGTCTCTCCTCACAGCCTCACCAAATCTGCATGGAGTGTCTGTCCAATAATAAAGGAGAGCCTGATTGAGCTGAGAACTATGACATGATGGGGAGGAGTGGCTCTTGTTGTCCTCTCCACGTCTTTTGTCAAGAAACCGCTCTGGAGGGAATTCTCCCCTCTTTTGACTGCAATTCAGGTCCAGAAAACACACAGAGGGGAAGGCAAGAGCCCATGCCCGACATCATAGTTCTCAGCCCAGGCAGGCTCTCTTTTATTAATAAACAGTCAATCCCTGCAGCATCTCTTTAAAGAATGCAACTTCTAGTTAGGCCGATATTTCAGGGTCATTTGTTCTGAATGCTCATTTTCTTTGCCAAGTAAATTCCAGAGATGAATGTTACTAACAGATATATTAAGCCAAAAATCACATCTGCACCCACTTAAACTGCAGCCAATCTCTTTCTTTTAATAATGGCTGACAAACTTTAAAATGTACACAAGCAGTATTTATTGTGTGACAACTGGCTGGCTAATGCTTTACTCGATAGCCTGTACTACAAGGCCTACTACACATTATACTGTAGTTCAATATAAGAAAGCTCCACAGGGCCCTTCTTTGCAAAGTACTCTTAAGAATGTGTGATTTGGTGTGGAACTTGGAGAATTGGGCAAGGACATGGTTCAGATTCTCACTCCCCTACGTCACAGTCTCAGCTTGACTCACTTGATAAGGCTGTTGTGAAGATAAAATGGAGAAGTGAAGGATGATACACACCACCCCTGAGCTCCATGGAGGAAGGTTGGATACAAATGCAAGAAATCAGACAAGTGCAGCAGGGTTTTTAAAATAAAAACAAAAGCAACAACATTCAATTTATATACCGCCCTTAAGGGCAACTTAACGCCCACTCAGAGCGGTTTACAATAATGTTTTTATTATCCCCACAACAATCACCCACTGGCTTCAAGCGGAGGAGTGGGGAATCAAACCCAGTTCTCCAGATTAGAGTCCCGCTGCTCTTAACCACTACACCAAACTGGCTCTCAGTTTGATCTTAGCCTGTACTCTATTGGTTGTTTTTTTAATCTGAAACTCCTGCCACCAACTGTAGTTATCCTTGCAGAGGTACAAACCCGCATCCACAAGGCAAATATGCCACCCAAAATATGGATGGAGATATAAGAAGTGTGTGTGTGTGTGTGTTTACAGGGGGATAACTGCACTGTCTGTCCTCCTTCATTTATGCAAATCACCATTTGCCCTCTCAGCTTTACACACAGATATATTGTTCTATGCTTGCCCCTTATGCTACAGTCCAGCCTGAACTTCTGTAGGGTTATTATTTAGAGGGTGACGAGTTATGTCTATGTGAAATGGGTATGTTCAAGTGTACAGTTCATGTTTTGTTGGTGTTTGTATGGCTTATGGCTTCGGCCGGAAAAGCAATAAACATATTATTATTATTATATTATTTAGAGGGTTCACTTTTAAAACCTTAGTTCAGGGGAACTGGAATGATTACCAATCAGTATAACATTATCAACTGCCAGAACTGGACAGAGGAAAAACCTTAATTCTATATACAAATTCTAATTTTAAAAATATTTGAACTAGTGGTGCCATAATATCAAATAGTCATTTGATTTTTTTAAAAAATCTGCATGTACTTATCCTTCCACCCCACCCGCTAAATATTATAGTTTGGATGTTTTTGTATAAAAACAGGTGCAAATATTCTAGTCCTTTTTGCGCAATGGAACAATAACATAATAATTGGGGTGATCATGAACCATTGGCCTGGTATAGACATAACTGTTTGGTGTTGTGGTTAAGAGCGCGAGACTCTAATCTGGAGAACCGGGTTTGATTCCCCACTCCTCTGCTTGAAGCCAGTGGGTGATTGTTGTGGGGCTAATAATAACATACTCTGTAAACCGCTCTGAGTGGGCATTAAGTTGCTCGGAAGGGCAGTATATAAATCGAATGTTGTTGTTGTTGTTGTGGGGAAGAGGGGAATCAAAGTGCGTAAAAAGAGCAATCAACAAGAGAAGAAGAACCTTTAAAGGAACATCAGTGACATGCGGGGGGGGGGGGGCGAAGTTTCTTCCTACCTCACTGTAACAGGTAGAGAAACCCTTTGTTTGCAAGAGACACACAATCGGGGGCTGAGTGTGTTGCCTCCGGTAATACATAAGTCTAAATCTGGCTCATCTAAGCTTTAAAGAGTTGACCTATGGGCACTGCAAAGGGGAAGATAGGGCAACACAGATAAGGCCCAAATCAGAAAACAGAAAGAACCAGGACTGTCCGGCAGCGCACAGGAGAGTTGGAAGCCTCTCCTCTATACAATCCCCAGAAATGTAATGCCATACTTTTAAAAATACAGAACCATCAGCATTTTACATATTTTTATTTATTTCTTAGTTACTTTGCCAGTACCGTTATAGTTGGCAGACAGTCTGTTTGTTGTATGTGCTGAAAAGACAGCAAATTACACTTTTACTATACCTGCAATGTGCTAAAAACCACTCATAATTTTCAGTTGATGGGAATTTTTAGCTGTATAGTTTTTTTTAAATTAACTTTTTAAAAAGTTAGAAGTACATTGTAACAATGAAACAACATAACTTTAATTTTGAGACAAGCTAACTTTTTCTTTTGCTATGCTTTAAATATTAAAAAGATCAAAGAAAGAAAATAATTGAGATTCAAATTCAACTTTTAAGCAAAAATGACAATGTCTTCATGAGTTAATATTAATCCTTTAATTATAAATTTCAAAGCTTTAAATACTTTCTCTGACCTTGGCTTTAAATAATTATGCCAAGTGCAGCTTTCTTTAAATTCAAAAAAGATTCTGAATTGTTGATCACGGCTCTTTAATGGTTTCAAGCTGGCAGATTTCCAACATAATCCTTAGAACGCTGTTTAAAATTATAGACCAAGAACCTGATGCAGGTAAAAGAAATGTCAGTTTCACAAAGGCTATTCCAACTCTCTTTGCAAAGTGCTACGTTTGGTTGCTGAAATTCATCTTGTAATAATTTGCAGATTGCGGTGTAAGGATGCCAGGCAACTCTCAAGCACTTCACAAGTAAAAGTTCTTTATTGAAAAGATGCCAGCATTATACACTTACGCCATCTTTGCTAGGACTGGCGACCACAGACAAGTATCACGCCGATATAGGTTCTCCAAGGCTGCTCCTAATTCCTGCCCCCTTTCTCTGAACAGTTCTCTAACTTTGCAAGTAGGAAAACAGGCCGTGTGATTCATGGACTGCTCAAGGTCAAGCAGGCTCCCAGGCTTGGGAGAGATTACAGACTCGGGAGAGATTACAACAGGAACAAACACCTTCCATTCCCAGACTCCCACGCTGGGTTCAAATAATAGAAACAACCCAGAAACACCCCAACAGCATCAGCTTCAACTGCAGGGGGTATTGAATATGACAGGTGATCCTGAGCACCTGACATTCTGCCCCCGAAGATCAATCCCCCCTCCCACCGGTTTCCCCGGTTACTTTGAAAGGACCCAAATACTTCCATACTAAGTTTTTGCTGGGTTTTGCTCCTTTCTTTGTGGATATATAAATACTGTATCCCACCTTCAAGTCCCAAGGGGGTGAACACTTCTTATCGGCCTGAAATTTATAAGTATGTTTAGCCCTCTCTGACATCTGTTTCATTACATCCCACTGTGACAAAATTTTACTCCACCAGTCACTCAAATCACCCCTCTTTATTTCTGGGTCTGTGCCTAGCATTGGCAGAGGCTTTCCTTCAAAACCTTGAGTCACTTGGAAGGGTGTTTTTCCCGTGGAGCTATATAGGCTATTATTGTAGCAGTATTCTGCATAAGGCAAGAATTCTACCCAGTCATCTTGTTGTTAGTTGATATAACATCTCAGGAATTGTTCCAGTATCTGATTAGTACATTCTGATTGTCCATCCGTCTCTGGATGATAACTGGAGCTTAACGCCTGCTCGATTCCCGTTACTTTCATAAGCTCCCGCCAAAAGTTGGCAACAAATTCACCCCTCTGTTAGAAATTATCTTGTTCGGGAAAGAGTGTAAATGAACCATGTTCTGCATAAATAGGGTGTCTAGTTTCTTTGGTGTGGGGAGTTTGGAGCAGGGAATGATATGTGCTTATTTGGAGAATAGATCAATCACTACCAGGATTACAGTTTTTCACTTAGAGGGGGGAAGGTCAGTAATGAAGTCCATGGAAATGGTAGACCAAGATTGCGGGGGTCATCTAGCAGTTGTAAGTGACCTAGAGGCTCCCCCCCCCACGTCGTTTCCCCATTAACAGGGCAATTGGAAACATATTGAGAAATGTCTTTCCTCGTTCCTGGCCACCACAATTGCCTTTGTGTTAAATGCAACATTTTTACGAACTTGAAGTGCCCTGCTGTTTTGTCATCGTGGCATTTTTTCAGCACCAGCATCCATCCTCTCCCTTCTCCAGAGAATCTTGCAAACCTTCATCCCCCTCCTTTTCCTGCTCTGTTTTGACTGTCTCCAGTCAGGAGTTCGATGGGGGAGCGAGGAGGTTTTGTGCTTGCCTGTGTCACCACTGCCCCTCCCAACTGTGTGGATGTGAAAATGCTGTCAACAATTTCCCCTCTTTGACTTTTGTGTTGAGGGCGGCAGAACAGAACATTGGCTAAGAAATTCGATTTCCTTGGGAGATCACAGAATCACACAGTTGGAGGGGCCATAAAGACCTTCTAGTCCAACCTCCTGCCCAATGCAGGATGAGCCTAACGCATCCCTGACAAATATTCATCCAGCCTCTTCTTGAAAACTGCCAGTGAAGGGGAGCTCACCACCTCCCCAGGCAGCTGATTCCAGTTCTGAACTACTCTGACCCTGAAAAAGTTTTCCTAATATCCAGCCAGTACCTTTCTGCATGTAATTTAAGTCCTTTGCTTCGAGTCCTATCCTCTCCTGCCAACTGGAACAGCTCCTTGCTCTCCTTCAAATGACAGCCTTTCAAATATTTAAAGAGAGCAATAATGTCCCCCCTCAATCTCCTCTTCTCCAAACTAAACATTCCCAAGGCCCTCAGCCTTTCCTCGTAGGGCTCAGTCTCCAGACCCCTGATCATTCTCGTCACTCTCTTCTGCACCCTCTCGATTTGACCACATCCTTTTTGAAGTGAGGCCTCCAGAACTGCACACAGTACTCCAGGTGTGGCCTGACCAAGGCAGTATAGAGAGGGTCTATGACCTCCAGCGATTTCAATGCAATGGCCCTTTTGATACAACCCAAGACTGAGTTTGCCTTTTTTGCCACCGCATCACACTGACTGCTCATATTTACAGTCCACTCTTACCTCAAGATCTCTTTTGCATACACTACTACCCAGAAGTGGGTAGTAGTGTTTGCCACTCCTCCCAATTTGGTATCATCAGCAAATTTAATGAGTAATCCACTTAACCCTTCATCCAGATCATTGATAAAAATATTGAAAAGTACTGGGCCCAAAATCGAGCCCTGTGTCACCCCACTGGAAGCCTCCCTCCAATCTGACGAAACGCCATTGACCACCACACTTTGGGTGCGGTCCTCTAACCAGTTCCCTATCCACCGAACTGTCCTATAGTCCAGTCTGCAGTCTTCCGGTTTACCCATTAGAATGTCATGGGGAACCGTATCAAAAGCTTTACTGAAATGCAGGTAAATCACATTGACAGAGTTCCTACGATTCAGTAAGCTCGTCACTCGCTCAAAGAAGGAAATAGGTTGGTCTGACAAGATCTGTTGGGGACAAAACTGTGTTGACTTCCCCAGATCACTAAGCGATCCTTCAGATGCTTACAGATCGATCCCTTTAAAATCTACTCTAATATCTTCCCAGCAACAGAAGTCAGACTGATCAGCCTGTAGTTTCCTGGGTCATCCTTCTTCCCTTTCTTAAAGATTGGGATAACATTAGCTCTTCTCGAATCTTGTGGCATATCTCCAGTCCTCCCAGGAGGCCTTGAAGATGATGGACAGAGGCTCTGCAAGTTCTCTAGAAAGTTCTTTGAGCGCTCTTGGGTGCACCCCATCCGGCCCAGGGGATTTGTATTCCTCCAGTGCAGCCAAGTGCCTGTCCACAACCTCTCTGCTAATGTCAACTAGCCACCCAGCTGTCCTGTCATGTCTACTACCATTTCTAGATGGGAGAAAACAGAGGCAACAAAGTCAAGCCTGTCTGCTTTTTCTCTGTCCTCCGTCAGTTTCTCCTTCCACTCCCAACAGCAGTCCAATTGCCTCTTTTACCTTGCATTTGGTTCTCACATATCTGTAGAAGTTTTTCTTATTGTAGCAAGCCCCCCTGGCCAGACCCAGCTCATACTGAGCCTCGTCTTCTCTGATGGCTGATCTGCAGTACCTAGTAACTCTCATATATTCCTCTTTAGAGGTCTGTCCTTCTCTCCATTTCCTGAACATATCCTTTTTCTCCTTTAGCTTCTTCTGGAGCTCTCTGTTCATCCACATTGGTTTCTTGGAGCCCTTACCATGTTTCCATCTTGCTGGAATAGTGAGGGCTTTAGCTTGCAAATGCTCGTGTTTGAGAATGGCCCACCCTTCACTCGCTCCTTTCTCTTCTAGCACACTCCCCCACAGAATGACTCTCATCAAGCTTGAGCTCTCATCAAGCTTGAGCTCTCATCAAGCTTGAGTGTGAACTGAAACTTTGAGAAGAACTCCACCCACCAGAGCTGCTTTGCCTCCAACCTGCAAGATAATCTAAGTGCTTCTAGATTTTTATGATCAGTCCAAATCTTGAAGGATATTTTGTCTCCTTCCAGCTAATGTCACCAAGTGGATAGGGCTTAATCTTGCACGGTATAATGCACAAAAAATACTTAAACTTCATACTTAATTCATAGGGTCACAATAACTCAGAAGCACCTTTACAGCACATAAAACACAGAGAACAAAATAATCATATCATCTAGGGTTTTTTTAAAAAAATTGATGATTTCATATGAACTCAGGGAAATATACATAGTTTCCCCCATATTTTATTTTCACAACAGCTTTGTGGTTAAGTAGAGACTCACTCTGTTATAAAATCAAAAAGAGTCCAGTAGCACCTTTAAGACTAACCAACTTTATTGTAGCATAAGCTTTCGAGAATCACAGTTCTCTTCGCCAGATGCATGACAAAGAGAATCTGCATCTGATGGATCTTGCATCTAATGAGAACTGTGATTCTCGAAAGCTTATGCTACAATAAAATTGGTTAGTCTTAAAGGTGCTACTGGACTCTTTTTGATTTTGCTACTGCAGACTAACACGGCTAACTCCTCTGCATCTATGACTCTGTTATAAAGCTCATTGGGGGCTTTTGTCAATCAAACACAGGCTCTTCCAGGCCAAGCCCAACAGTTTAACCAAAACACAATGCTGGCTGCCACTGACACTATTTAAGCGTCAAAATCATGATGTTCTACTTCATTTAATTTACAAAAATTGTGACATTTCATTCTGAAAGTTGACAACAATGTTAGTGCAGTGGAATAGCATGCAATGCAAGCATATCGAAATTTATCTCTATGCAGCGATGGCTCCAGACTTAAGTGGGGGAAGGGGTTGATCGAGATTCCTTTGTTGCTCCCCCAACTAGAACATACTTCTCCATTACCTGCTTGCTTGTTCCTTCGTTATGGAGCAGAGCAAAAAAGTGAGTAAGCAAGCAGGTAGAGATGGCTCCTCCTCATTGGCTGCTTACCCTTATCTTATTATGGGCCAGAAAAAGAGTCAACAGATTCCTTGGGCTTTGGGGGGCAACCAGTTGGCTGCTGCTACTCTTCCTTGCCATCATCATCACTTGCAATATAGTGATGGAAGCCAAGCTGGAGCCAATCCCCACCAGTGCCGAGAGGGAAGAAGGCAGTTTAGAGAGCTGGTGCTGGCTGTTCCTTCCCTCCGCACTGCCATGCACTCACTCATCCACCCTCCCTGACTGGCCAAAAGGAGCCGGTAGGAGACCAGGTGGCAGCAGTGAAGAGTAATTGATGTTGGTCCCCCTTGCTCGGGTATGGTCTGGATATTAGATTAAAACAGGGCTCATTTTGAGGGGGAACGTGCCGGAACAGTTCTGGCAGTTCCCCAAAGAGGTCACATGACAGGTGGCCCCACCCACCTGACTCTCAACCATTTTGGGCCTGGATTGGGGCCAAAACAGCACAGATCGGGCCTCTGACGGGTGGTGGATCACTCTCCTGCTCAGCAGCGACCCGATCCTGACCATTTGGGCCCCTTTTCGGCCATTTTCAGCCCCTTTTTGCCATTTTGGGCCCAATTTCGGCCTTGAATGGCTAGGATTGGATCCAAAACAGGGGGTGTGGCATATGCAAATCAGTGATGCTATTGAGTTCCTCCAGCTCTTTTTCTACGAAATGACCCCTGGATTAAAACAACTTGTAACTTGCATTCCCTCAAAACTCCAGAAGTGGAAATGTAGGAAGTATATACAGTATATTTGGACACACTGCCGACAGGATTTCTATATTTCTCCAGGCATTTTATATCCAACCACGACAGTGTCCAACTGATGAGTTTCTGAGCTTGCAAAAGGGATTGTTGATGGCTTCTCAAACCTTTTTGTAACCTTTTTGAAGGACTCGGAAGGAAGCTCCTAATCTACCTGCTGGTGCTTTGTCAGCTGAACCCCTATAGCTTCAAGTTTGAATCCTCTGCTACGTGGTCTGTTCTCATGACTCCCAAATGATGTTCCACCAAGGTCCTATAGAGATCGTGCTGCCTGTTCAAACTGCATTTCCCAACATACTGTTAACATGTATATTGATATGTGTTCCCTGGACAAGCCCTGGAAAGTCAAGGGTACTAGGCCAATTCTTCCAACTTGAATTTTTAGTACTCATGCCTGTTTCTATGTTCCCTGTGTTTCCAATACATCACAATATGCATCCATTGGAGTAGATATTGGACAGCCTGAATCCATCATTATTAGGATTTTATAATGCTCCTGGAGAAGCATACCCTGAGGCAACCTCTCTGAACGTAAGACCCAACTCAGGGCCTTACTCACATGTTGTAGACCATTCAAAGTAGGAATTCCTGTAGTGCTAATTTTGGAACGGCAAAATGGAACTCTGAAGGAGTATAGCGTGAAACTGGGCTATTACATCACTTCCTGACATAGCATCAGCCCACCCAACAATTGTGCTTGTTCCACTATACTTGCCTGACATCTGAGGAGGAAACTCAAGACTGACACAAGTCACCCTGCATTACATTTTTTCTTACAGAAGCATCCTCTCTATCAGAATATCCAAGTCTAGTCCAGGTAATCTGTCTCAAGTGTGCAGGGTTCTTCCCGATACAGCACAAGCTCACTGATCTTCAGACATTTGGAGCATATTTCCAGATACCTTCCACCCTTGCTGTAGGGATGGTGAACTTATTGGGATATCATCAAGTTAGGAGAAAATGGCTACCCTCTTTGCCTAATGCAATGTCAGCAGATTACGAGGACTTTGATAAATATCTTTATTTATCTCTTCTGCTGCACAGGAGAAACTCTTTGATGCAAAGTACCCAGCTGCGAGTTTCGAAGCCTTGATCCCCGGGGAACTTTGATTTTACGTTTTTGTATGTGTATTTTAGCTTGGTTTAAATTGTTTTAATGATGTGTTTTTGTTTCGTTTTAATGGTTTTTAAAATCTGTTTTTATTATATATGTTTCAAAACGATTAGTCACCTTGGTGGCTCCGATGAGGGCAGAAAGGCAGGGTATAAATTATGTAAATTAAAATAAATTAAATAAATTAATTTAATAAATTAATAAGTAATTAATTAAATAAATAAATAAATAATAATAAAAATGGGCTTACCTTTTCCAAAACCATCTCTGTTTCTGCAGCACTGTTCTTTTTAAAATCTAACATCGTCTTTTCCGAGTCAGCTCTTAGCTTGTTCATGGCAGTTTCGTGGTCCCGAGCAGTCCTTTGCTTTTCTTCTTCTCTGATGAGGCTAAGCTCAACTAGTTGCTGTTTTCTCTGAGCATTCACCTGAATAAGCTCTTCTCTCAGTGTATGGATCTGGGCTTCCATATCACAGATTATCTTAAAAATAAAAACAAAATGAAGTTACTTTTTAGAGTACGTTTTTCTAAAATTAGTTAGAGCACCAAGAAGAGTAGAAAACAGTCATAGTTATGGAAGCAAAACTTTTTGCAAATTACTGGGTGACGAGAGCATATTGAGGTCTTGGTGTTACTAAAATTCTTCTCTGTGTGTGGAGTGCTATTGCAGCTGACTTATGGTGCACCCCTGCTGGAGTTTTCAAGGCAAGAGACTAATAGAGGTGGTTTGCCAATGCCTGCCTCTTCAAAGAGACTCTGGTCACAATTACTTCAAATTTGGTGACAGCTTATATCTACAGGTTAATAGCACAGCCATGGGCACACGCATGGCATCACAATATGATAACATATTCACGGAGGACTTGGAGCAACGCTTCCTCAGCTCCTATCCACTGAAACCACTACTATACTTAAGATTCTTGAATGACATCTTCATCATTTGGACCTATGGGAAGGAAGCCCTTGAGAGATTTCATCAGGACTTCAACAACTTTCACCCTACTATCAACCTGAGCCTGGACCACTCTACACAACAGGTACACTTCCTGGACATCACTGTACAACTACATAATGGACGGATAAATACCACCTTATACCGGAAACCACAGACCGATACTCATATCTACATGCCTCCAGCTACCACCCTAAACATACCACTCAGTCAATTGTCTACAGCCAAGCCTTATGTTACAATCATATCTGCTCCAATGCTCTTGATTAGGACTCCCACTTAAGAGATTTACAACAAGCATTTTTGGGACTACAGTACCCACCAAATGAAGTGAGGAAACAAATTGACAGGGCCAGACTAGTACCCAGAAACAGCCTGCTCCAGGACAAACCTAAAGGAACTAACAACAGAACACCACTGGTTGTCACCTATAGTTCCCAGCTCAAATCCATCCAACGTATCATCAGTGATCTACAACCCATCCTGGAAAATGATGCCTCTCTCTCAGAAGCCCTGGGTGGAAGACCTTTCCTTGCCTACAGACAGCCCCCCAACCTGAAACGACTTCTCACTTACAATCATGAATCGTCCAGCAGAGTCACCAGCACAGGTACCAGGCCCTGCAACAGACCCAGATGCCAGCTCTGCCCTTATATTTACCCAGGAAATACAATTACAGGACCCAATGGCATCAAGTACACTGTCTCTGGCTCTTACAACTGCTCATCTTCCAATGTGATATATGCCCTCATGTTCCAACAATGTCCATCTGCTCTGTACATTGGACAAACCAGCCCACCTCTGCGCAGAAGAATAAATGGACACAAATCTGACATTAAAAATGGCAACATCCAGAAACCAGTGGGAGAACACTTCAGTCTACCAGGACATTCCATCAAGGTCACTAGTTCAACAGAAACCTTTCAAAAACAAAATCCAGCGGGAAGCTGCTGAACTGGAATTCATATGTAAATTTGACTCAGTCAAGCTGGGATTAAATAGAGACTATGAATGGTTATCTCATTATCAGAAGTAACTGACTTCCTTAACAGAAGCAAACTAATCTCCATATCAGAAGCTACTGTTTGCATCTACTTCGCCCTACCCTCTCAACCTATATATCTGACCAGTTTCTTCTTGCCCTCCATGCATCTGATGAAAAGAATTGTGATTCTCGAAAGCTTATGCTACAATAAAGTTGGTTAGTCTTAAAGGTGCTACTGGACTCTTTTTGATTTTGCTACTACAGACTAACACAGCTAACTCCTCTGCATCTGGTCTTCCTTGAAGGTCTCCCATCCAAGTACTAACCAGGACTGACTCAGCTGGAGCCATCCAGGTGAGGGTGCAAAAATTCTTACAAATATAAAATATAAAAACAACTCAGAAAAGTTGAACATATGAACATGACATATCGAGAATCAAACTATTGGTCCATGAATAGAATTTTGTGTTCCAACTGGGAATCACTTGTCCAGCGTCCCAGGCAGAGAAGGGTCCTTCCCAACATCTGGTACCTAGCATCTTTTAGCTGGAGATGCTAGAGATTGAATCTGCTGGAAAGAAAGCTATAGCCTCTCCCTAACTTATACACTCAAAGCTCCTTACTTAAAAACTGCAGTGCATGAATCCAGTGATTTACAATGGGTTTGCCAAAACATTACATATACAATATCCAGGGCTTTTTTTCTGGGGAAGAGGTGGTGGAACTCAGTGGGTTGCCCTTGGAGAAAATGGTCACATGGCTGGTGGCCCCGCCCCCTGATCTCCAGACAGAGGGGAGTTTAGCGTGGAGGGCAATCCACGGAGGGCAATCTAAACTCCCCTCTGTCTGGAGATCAGGGGGCGGGGCCACCAGCCATGTGACCATTTTCAAGAGGTTCTGGAACTCCGTTCCACCGTGTTCCAGCTGAAAAAAAGCCCTGACAATATCTGTGTTAACTTGATTTCAATGGGACTTACTGCCAAGAAAGCAAACAGGATTTTCTGTCTAAGGTACTAGGGTACAGTCAAGGTTAAATGGGGTCAAACCAGTATATTTTCTGAATTCAATCTTAAGCCTTAAATATTACCAAGATTTTGCATTCCTAAAGTAGAGATAGGCTTACTACATATAATCATCATGAAACTATCAATCTGAATTCAGATTCCATAACCAGCATTTGGAAAGGACTCTCATAACAAGATTGTATTAAAATGTATTCTCAGTAACTGTCAGTGTCAGTTGTTGGTTTAAGATCTCTGTGCTGCTCTCATAAGTATTTCCTTTCCAGATTATCTTTTGTTGAACATTTATATTCGAAAGCATCTGAATAAATTATGTTTACCTCTGATGGTTGTTGGGGGTTTTCCGGGCTGTATTGCCGTGGTCTTGGCATTGTAGTTCCTGACGTTTCGCCAGCAGCTGTGGCTGGCATCTTCAGAGGTGTAGCACCAAAAGACAGAGATCTCTCAGTGTGAGAGAGATCTCTGAGAGATCACACTGAGAGATCTCTGTCTTTTGGTGCTACACCTCTGAAGATGCCAGCCACAGCTGCTGGTGAAACGTCAGGAACTACAATGCCAAGACCACGGCAATACAGCCCGGAAAACCCCCAACAACCATCGTTCTCCGGCCGTGAAAGCCTTCGACAACATATGTTTACCTCTCTTCTATAATATTTGACAACTACGTTTGTGGTCTTCAAACATGTCAACCATATATGACTCGTAGTGGTACATGTGGGATGGAGCACTACTTTGAAGATTTGAAAGTTGGGGAGAGTTTGGGAGGGAGGAATAAAATAATTCACATTACCAGCTTGATCCTATGAAATCCTTTAGTTGTCACAGCACATATAATGGTGTATAATATCAGCAAAAAAAAGTATCCAACTTTTGATAGCTACACCCAGGGCTTTTTTGCTGGGAAAAGAGGTGATGGAACTCAAGACCACACAATGACGTCATTTGGGGTCAGCTGGAACAAGGGGGGAGTTTTTAAAAGTTTAAATTGCCCTCGGCGAAAATGGTCACGTGGCTGGTGGCCCCGCCTCCTTGATCTCCAGACAGCTTGGTGGCACGGAGGGCAATCTAAACTCCCCTCTGTCTGGAGATCAGGGGGCAGGGCCACCGGTCATGTGACCATTTTTAAGAGGTGCCGGAACTCCGTTCCACTGTGTACCTGCTGAAAAAAAGCCCTGGTTATACCTTAGTGCAGTGTTTCCCAAAGTTGTCTGGACCGCGACCCATTTAAAAAAAATTTCAAAGTTCGGGACCCACCTAATACAATAACCATATATAACGCACCCGTGCCTAACATGAAGCAAAAGAAGCAGCGTTATATTGCTGCTGCAGCATTTTCTCGTTAATACATATCGTAACTATGTGAAGGACTGTTCAATTAAGAAAAAAAGAAAAACATCCAGTTATAATTGAAATTTTTACTTACTAAATATAAGATGTGATATTTCAATGAGAAGGATGTATTTGTTTCCTATTTCTTGCCATTACAGCTTTAGCGTTGACTTCGATTTTAGTCACTTTTAATCGCAATGAATTAGTTACATCCAATTTATTTTGGTATTTAGTTTTAATATGAACCATGGCTGAAAATCCCACTTCACATAAGTATGAGGTAGTGAAGGGGAGGAGGACTTTCATGGCTTCATCAAACAGGCAGGGATAGGTGTCAGCAACTGAAAGCCAGAATTTCGTTAATTGCTTGCGATTAAAAGTGTTTTTCAGCGATGTATCTTCTGATAAATCAATAAGTTCTTCATTTGCTTTTGTTGACATTACAGTTGGTATGTTGTCTTGAAACGGGTTACAAATCCAGCTCATCATGTCGAACTTTTTCATCTCTTCCCCAAAGTAGGCGTCAAAGTTATTTTTCAACTCTGTTAAATGAGTGGAAATTGCAGACACTACATTGATATCTGGCTGCACTTCGTTTTCTATAATGAAAGTTTCAAATGTTTCAAAACAATCATACTTGCATTCCTCGATACATCTCTTCCACAACGTAAGTTTTTTCATGAACGCTCGAATTTTACCGTGAACTGCAAAAATATTGGATCTGTTTGATCCTTGCAGGTACAAATTGAGTTCGTTTAACTTTGAGAAAATATCCGCCATGTATGTGAGCTTGAGGATGAATTCTTCGTCCAGTAGAGATTCAAGATATTCATTTTTTCCTTCCAGGTAAACTCTAACTTCATTGCGTAATTCCACTAATCTTGTCAGTACTTTCCCTCTGGATAACCAACGTACCTCTGTATGCAGAAGAAGAGATTTATGGAGACTACCCATCTCTTCGCACAGCTTTTGAAATAAACGTGTTTGTAAGGGTCTTGTTTTAATATAATTTACAATTTTCACAGCGGTATTTAATACTGTTTTTAAATCATCAGGCAATGGTTTTGAAACCAGTGCTTCTCTATGAAGGCTACAGTGTGTCCACGAAGCATTGGGACTTCGTTCAAGAACCCTTGTGACCACACTGCTATTTTTGCCGCACATAGCTCGAGCTCCATCAGTGCATATGCCGACACAGTTCTTCCATTCCAACCCTTTTTCTTTTGTATAAGAATCAATTTCTTTGAAAATTTACTCGTCTGTTCCATGAATAATTGTTTTGCAGAACAAGGTATCTTCATGCGTGTTGTTTTGCCATATATAACGCACGAAAACAAGTAACTGAGATAGGCTTTGCACATTGGTAGACTCATCCAGTTGTAGTGTAAAATATTTACTACCAACTACTCTATGGATTAACTCATCCTCCGCCCATTCGGACGTCTCGTCAATTCTTCGTGCAACAGTATTATTGGAAAGTGGTATACGTTCGATTTCCTTTACTTCTTTTTCTCCAAACATCACTCCAACAGCATCTTTAATCGATGGCAACACTAAATTCTTGCCAATGGTATGAGGTTTACCTGCTCAGGCGATTCTTAAGCTAATAAGATATGAGGCTTCAGTAGCATTTTCATTAATATTTATGAAATGTGAAACAATATCCTTTGAAGATTTCATATCCAATAATTTTCTTTGAAAAAAATCCACTCGCTTATTTTTTAAATGGGAATGTTTCGTTTCTATATGACATGTCAACTTACTAGGACGCATACTTTCGTTCGCCAATATTTCACAGCAAATAACGCATTGAGGGCATGGATCCACCGTATCTTGATTCCACGTGAATCCTAGTTTCAGGTATTCGACATCATATTTTCTCACAACTTTTCGACGTTTTGTTTCATGTGAACTCGTAGAGGGAGCTAGTAGGTCAGGCTCAGTGTCACTTTTGTCATCCGAAATAACGTCTTCTATTTATTCATCGCTCTGTACACAATCCGCTGCTGGCGGCGTACTTTTTGCTATCCGTTTCAACCACTTGTCCGTTATTTAGTTTTAAGAAGATAATAAACACACAATATGCGACGACGAATACTACAGTGACGACTGACGCTCGGGCTCGCGAGTTGCCTTCGGCCACCCTGCCCCCGCCCCTGCCCCACGCCCATGATGAACGATCACACTCCGCGCCATGCCGCAAGAAATTAAATTATTAGTAACCGTTCGGTTGCCAGCCGAACGACACAGCCCGGCCAACGTGTTGCGACTGTCGCCCTATCAGTTTCAGGGCCCACCCAATATCCGCTCGCGACCCACCAGTGGGTCCCGACCCATACTTTGGGAAACAGCGCCTTAGTGCCATCTACTGTGATACTACACATGGACAATTAGCCCTTGTACAGGGAACACATGCACTATTTCCAAAGTCAGATATGGCCAATAGTATCATGGCACACCAGCTGAGATGTGGTATTGTAGGTGTCTGCTGACTGTAGTGCTTAGGAGTCACTGACATTTTGTTTGAGGGTTTCTTCACCTAAGTAGAAAAACCATTGTTTGTTTTCTGAAAATTGTTACTCAATGCTGGTTCGCCTTTGAGAATTCATGACCTAATCATTAATGAAATAAAAATGTATTTCTGTGAAGAAGTATTTAATTTACATACAACATACTAGCCATGCATTTTAGTTACACTAAAGCTTTTGTAGCACACTCCAACAAGAGTGCTTTTGCAGCATACTCTTTAATCTAGAAAACCTATACAGAGTTTTATATGCACCAAATATGTATTTCAGTTCTCAGTAGAACTGTAATCTACGACATACCATTTATAATTCTTTTGTAAAATTGTTGCAGCCTAAAACTAAAATGGAACATTAACCCAAGAGTTGACTCTTATTTGAATGATAGTAGCTGTGTTAGTTTGCAGTATATGAGCAAGATTCAAGTCGAGTAGATGAACAATGTTCAGCACCTTAATCTTGTTTGTCTTTAAGGTGTTACTGGTCTGGTACCTTGTTTTTTTGAATGAAAAAGCGTAAAATGGCCATCATTGCTAGAAGAGTGCCATTCTGAAGCTTAACAACAACAACAACAACAACAACAACAACAACAACAACAACAACATTCGGGTGAGATTACACTAAGAAGACTGGGCTTATGATCCCATATTCTCACAGCTACTTCTTGAAATAGCAACTTTTAAAAGGTCACATATCAATAAACAGTGAACAATTTGGTAAGAGACAACGAGTAATTAATGATAATAATACAGTAGATCTGGCCATCTGGATCCATACCACAGCAATACTGAGACTGGACTACTTTAATGCACTGTATATAGGTCTCTTCTGAAAGTCAACTCAGACTCCAGTTACTGCAGAAAACAGGATTGCACTTACCTGTAATTGTTGTTCATTGAGGTCTTCTGTGCAGGAACACAGGGTCAGAGATGTTTTACAGCTTTTAATCCACTCGAGGGTGCCTCCACTCACAGAGTGCATGCATAGCTGCTTCCTGCTGAAACTGCCCACGATCTGGGAAAGGCAGAGCCCCCGACCCTTCTGTGCCACCAGACTCTCCAAGTGAATAGAGAAGAGCACACTGCAGGGCAGAAGGGAGGGTATTGTGCCTGCACAGAAAACCTCAATGAACAACAGTTACAGCTAAGTGCAACCCTGTTTTCATTGTCAGTCTTTTGTGCAGTCACACATGGGAGATTAGAAAAGCACAAGCTCAAGGAGGAGGACTGGGCTCTTCACTGGAACAGTGACTGTAGGAGTGCTTGACCCACTGCTGCCTCTTTTCTGTTGAGCGTATGCAGAGCATAATGTCTGATGAAGGTATCTGCTGAAGTCCATGTTGCCGCTCTGCATATATCCTGCAGAGGTACCCTCTAAGAAGCTTTGCCGAGGATGCTTGTGACCTGGTGGAATTAGCATGGACTTCCAAAAGACATGGTAGGTTAGCCTGGTTGTAGCATATTTTGATATCCTGAACCACCCACCAAGTAATTGTCTGTGACGTAGCTCTTTTCCCTTTATTTGGACCTGCATAGCAAACAAACAACTGGATGTCTGATCTAAAAGAGGTTGTACAGTCTAGATAAAAGAGAATTGCCCTCTGTACATCTAACGCGTGAAGTGTTCTCTAAAGTTCAGACATTGGGGATGAAAAAAACACTGGGAGAATGATCTCCTGTGAGATATAAAACTTGGAAACCACGTTTGGGAGAAATTCTAGACTTGGTCTAAGGACTGCCTTTTTTGTGCGGATCTTAAGGAAAGGTGGATCCATACGTAGTGCTACCAGTTTGCTTACCCTCCTCGCAGAAGTAACCGTTACTAGAAGTGCCACTTCGTGTATAGGATCCTCAGGTGACAAGTAGCCAAGGGCTCAAAGGACCTCATTAACAGTTTTGTTAATACCAACTGTAACAACCATTGAGGAACAGTCTTGGATATGGGTGCAAACAGATGTTGTGCAAACCCTTAAGGAGAAATTTAGAAGTGTAATGAGAAAAAAACTGTCTTCTTGTCTATAGAGGGATGGAACACTGAGATAGTGGCTAGATATACCTTGATAGATGAAATCAATCTCCTGTTTAAGCTTCATTTAAGTATTCTAGTATCCAGGCTAAAGAACCGTCATAAAATGGTTGTTGTGGGTTTTCCGGGCTGTATTGCCGTGGTCTTGGCATTGTAGTTCCTGACGTTTCGCCAGCAGCTGTGGCTGGCATCTTCAGAGGTGTAGCACCAAAAGACAGAGATCTTTTGGTGCTACACCTCTGAAGATGCCAGCCACAGCTGCTGGCGAAACGTCAGGAACTACAATGCCAAGACCACGGCAATACAGCCTGGAAAACTCACAACAACCATTGTTATCCGGCCGTGAAAGCCTTCGACAATACAACCGTCATAAAAGTCCACTCCAGACCCTTATTCTTGGCTCAACAAACTTGTCCCATTTGAGGGCATAAGACTATCTGGTGTTAGGTTTCCTTGCATTTAAAATAACCTCAGCTACTCCTGCCCGGAGCCTCCCTACTGTATAATCAGTCAAGTTGCCAGCTTGAGTCTGGGTAATGTCTTGATACTGGACTCCCTTGTAGGAGTCAAAATTTGCCTCTGGTCATCTGAAATAGCCGATGGAACCATAGCTGGAGAGGCCAGAATGGAGTCAACTACAATGGTGTTCATTCCCTCAGCCTGCATCTTGATGACCGTTAATCTGATTAGAGAGATGGGAGAAAAGGCGTAAAATAGGTACTCTGATCAATTTAGTTGAAATGCGTCCCTTAAGGACATAGGATCTAATCCCCCTCTGGAGCAGAATAAAGGGGCTTTTTGATTTTCCCTTGCCGCAAACAGGTCGATGTCTCAATTTATGAGGTGGCTTTAGTCTCTGATATTGCCCCTGAGTAACAGAGGTAGAACAGTTCTGAGGATAATGATACAGTTGGTATTTGTAATACTGGCCCCTGTAAGACTGATATTATCTATGGGGAAGCCTTGATCCTGATTCTTGGTTTGCTGGCAGGATTCCAATAAGACCTTGCTGTCTATTGATCCTTTCGCTTTTGTGAAAGATGATTTTGTGGAGAACAGTGTTTGGCCTTCAAATGGCAAGTCCTCCACTTTGCTACGTGTCTCTACAGGTAAAGCTGTTGAACAGAGCCGTGTGTGCTTTCTAAGCACTACAGCTGATGCCAACACTCTAGTGGATGAGTCGGCCACATTCCTGCCTGCATTGATCTGCTGTTTAGACAGCCTCAATGCCTCTTCTTGGATCACCTTTACCAGAGCTCTCTGATCCTCTGGCAGATGGTCATTGTATGCCGCCATCTTGTTCCAGAGAAAAATTTGGTAAGCCCCCATGATTGCTGTGTAATTCGCAATTTTATATTAAGGGCTGCTGATATGAAGATCTTCCTTCCAAGCCTGTCAAAGTTTCTTTCCCTCGCTATTGGCGGGTGTGGAATGAGTTCCCTGACGAAGTCTGGACTGCATTTCCATGTGACAGTGGGTGGAAGGGTTGAACAGAAAAAGGCATTTATCCTCCTTGGTCTTATAGAGGACCTCTTCCTTTCTGGACATGGGTGGAACATCAGTTCTACAAATCCTTCAATCATAGGGAAAGCAATATTGGCTGGATTCCCCGAGCATAAGTGCAGCAGGATCTTATCCTTGGCTTAGGTTCCATAGAGGACACATTGATGTCCTGCAATTTGGCCATATGGAGCATCTGTTCAGCATATAAGTGAAAATCATCAGTAGGTAAGACTGACCCTCCACCTTCTACTGCCTCGTTCGGGGAAGGATCAGATGGTAAGCTGGACCTCCTTTCACCCTGATAAGGTTCAGGGTCTGACTCAGAAAGCTGGAAGGCCACGGAGTGTTGGTGTCAATATGATTTTGTCTGTGTGAATCCTTCGAAGGCAGATCTGACTGATTCTGCCCTGTAAGATTCCTCCATGTTGACGCAGTAAGCTATGGGCATTTCCTAGTGAAACCAGGATGGACATCTAGAGGTACAGCAAAGTTGGTATAGGTCTTGCCTCTGAACCCGATGTCTCAGAACCAAGGTTGTTCTCACAATCTCACCCTCTTCCTCAGAACAGTAATCAGATGGCAACTTTGGACACAATGTATTTGTGGAGCTTCAATAATTTCAACCTTTTGTGTCTCCACTTCAATACTAGGCTTTTTGCTAAAGGCTTCCTTCCTTTTGGAAGAGTGCCGCAACATAGACCTGGCTTTCTTTCTCAGCAGCTCCGAGAACTCCAAGGTTGGTTCTATGCCCTTGGAGGCTACATATGTAACAATGACTGAGAGTAGTTGAGGGATTCCCTCCACTTCGAATGATGTCAGATCGTAGGTGTTCATATTGGATCCAAAGGGCTTGGAGAACCCAAGGCAGAGTAATGTTGTCAGCTCCGAGGCTGCTCCGATGGACTCTGATTCTCTGGAGTCAAGTAGTGTTGCTGGATCCAAGATGAGGATGTCAATTCTGAAGGCGCTCTGGGTCCTCGACGTTGGAGCAGAAAGTGCGGTCAAAACTGACTGATCAATTAGCTCTGAGAGAGCAGAGCACTTAACAGATTTTGTGGAAGGGCTGTCGAAGCCAATAGAGCTTGTTCCCACAACACAGCTTTGAGCCTAATGACTCTTTTGCCCGAACCCTGGGGGGTAAACTTTTGGCAATGTTTGCAAGAAGTCACACAGTTTCCTTCCCCCAGGCAGACAAGACAGAATGTCCATCAGTTCCCATCATTTTAGTATTGATTTGAGTGCATTTTTTGAATAGGGCTTTTTCAGCCATTCTTACAGAAAACAATGGATCTTGTCTCAGAAACTCACTCACACTCTCTCTGTTAGACTATCAGAAGTCCAAGTGGAAGGAGCAAAAAAGAACCTCTTTGACCGGCAGCAAAAGAGGAACTGAGGGTCAGCGGCTCTGCCTCTCACAGAGCACAGGCTCTTTTGGTGGGAAGCAGCCACGCATGTGCTGGAGGGGGGGGAGGTGCTCTTAGTGGATTAAAAGCTGTGTATTCCTCTGATTGGCAGGCCTTCACGTGTGCAGCCCCCATGTGGTACAGAGAGACAGGAAGTCCTGCAGATACGAAGGACCAAGGCCATGAACAGCCTTGTATATAATTGCAAATACCCTGACTTGATCCCAGTAACTGATGGGCAGACAACGGAGTGACTCAGAATGGGGGTACTATGCATGCTCCACCTAGCTCTTGATGACCCTTTTCCTTGGGACCCTTTACCCATGATGTGTCGTAAAACGCCTTGCAAATTTCTTTTTCTTTCAAATGAAGTTTTCAATATACCATACAGACTGAGAAACAAATTCTGAATAATTGATTCAGCTCTCTGTATCCCTACCTAATTATGCTAGTAGTTAACTTTCAACTGAGTGAAGGTTATTGGTGATTAGCATCAGCAGGAAGGAACTTGGACACAAAGCAGACCTTTCATGGCTTGAGGATGAAACTACATGGTAGGTGCCATTATCAGATTTCTCAAAGTTTTCATTGATGTTAAGTGACAGCTGAAAAAAGTCCTCTGTTTGCATTGGAATCGTTGTACGGGAATTAACATTTTCTTCCTGAAGCATTTCTACAACAGAAATCACCCCTTCCCAGAACTATTAGCCCAAGTAGGCAAAAATGCCTGTATTTGTATTGTACCTGCATTTTCTCCAACCAGCTGGGCAAGTGCTGAACACATGAAGCCTTATATTGGTCTGTCATGGTCTGTTTATACTGGTTAACAGCAGCTCTCCAGGTACTCAGGTAGAGAGGATTTCATATCACCTTCTACTTGATTCTTTGAACTGGAGGTGCCAAGGACTGAACCTGGGAACTTCTGCACATAAAGTGGATGCTCTACCACTGAGCCATGGACCCTTCTCCCTTGTAGAGATTTCTCTTGAGGGAATAGCACAAGAGGGGAGGGGGACAACGCACCCTATCCTAGTACTGCAGCTGCAACCCACCCACCCTGCTCCCCTAGTTGCTTTTCAACATCAAAGACAGTATCAGATCTGATCTCAGCTCCCCTGCGTAACAGATAGCTTGACCTAGAGGTTCATGAAAAAGGAAAATTCACTCCAAAAATTAAGCACAGACAAAAGCAGTTTGTTTAATTACGAAAGTGTCCTTCAACACTGAAACTTGAAATCAAAATCTGCTTCATGAGCTGGATATTTTCTTTTCCGTTTCTTTGAGTAGCATGCTTTAAAAAAAAAACAATGCCCAGGAATGCTTAGCCAACTATAGGGGGATTCTTTGTGTTTCTGATGGCAATTTGTACCTAGGTGGGATGGTTGATGAACATGCTGTTTCAGTGCTGACATGCCCTCATGTGCCAACAATGTCCATCTGCTCTGTACATTGGACAAACCAGCCAACCTCTGCGCAAAAGAATAAATGGACACAAATCTGACATTAAAAATGGCAACATCCAGAAACCAGTGGGAGAACACTTCAGTCTACCAGGACATTCCATCAAGGACTTAAAGGTCACTGTAGTTCAACAAAAACCTTTCAAAAACAAAATCCAACGGGAAGCTGCTGAATTGGAATTCATATGTAAATTTGAATTCCAGGCTTGGATTGAATAGAGACTACGAATGGTTATCTCATTATCAGAAATAACTGATTTCATTATCAGAAGTCACTGATTGCATCTACTTCCCCCTCCCCTCTCCACCTATATAGCTGACCAGTTTCTTTTTACTCTCCATGCATCTGACGAAGAGAACTGTGATTCTCAAAAGCTTATGCTACAGTACAGTTGGTTAGTCTTAAATGTGCTACTGGACTCTTTTCTATCAGTGCTGATGGGAGCTGATAGATATAAGGGTGAGAATTTTAAAAGGTGGCCAGCACTAGGAAGGACTGCTCACTGACTCCTCTCCAGACTGCTGGAGTAAGAGAAAATTAACGTGGCTTGTGTAACTGATATCTGGTTGAGAGAAAACGAAGTGGTGCGTTGGTCATAACGAACACTACCTGGTTATGTAGTCTTTCATCAAACCTGCACTGGAAGCGGGGAGGAGAGGTGGCTATCATCCCCCATGGTATTTCTTTTTTGCAGATTCCTGGCATCTTTTATACTAATAGTGAAGTGGTCTTGATCTGAGGATACTTAAATCTGGAAATTGGGAGACATGAACGGACAAGAGAGATCTTCCTAAGCACCTGAAAAATGCCCCAAGTTTGCAGAAAAATCTGAAATTTAAAAACGGAAAAAGTACATTTGAGAGTTTTAAAAACCCAAAATTATAAAAGGAGCACCAGTAGCTTTAAGTAGATGCCCTCAGTAGCTGTTCCTATGCAACCGTAACAGTTCAGCCCGTATTCCAGGCTTGATTACTGTTACTAAAAGGCAGCGGTAGGGCCATTTCCAGGGCTGTTTTGGCCTTTGAGGGAGGCCTCATTGGGGCCAAGCCCAGAAGAAACCACCATTGCTATTGTTCAAAAGCAGCCCCTGCCAGCCCCCGCCACAAAAGCCACTGATAATGTTGTGGTTAGAGTTTCAAACTAGGAATTGGGAAACCAGGTTCTTATCGCCACTTTGCTGTGGAAGCTCCTTGGGAGATTTTGATCCAATCATACTTTTCTTATGTATACTTATTTAGTGTATTGTTTCAATGTTTTCTTTATTTTGTCCTGATCAGATAATATTCTTTTGTGATACTCTTTCAGCATCCCTATCCAAGATATGAATTTCCCTTTGATTTCCTGGATCTTGCGGAACAGCTCTATTGTGCTTCCTTTTTTGTTGTTCCCCTCTATTTCTTTGCACTAGTTTATCTTGGCATTTACGGATGCCTAAACCAGAGGATTTATTGTCTTAGGAACAGGAAATTAGTTGTGATGCCTTCATAATGTTTTTTGCTGATAAAATCTCTCAAATATGCTCTGATTTGGATGCCAGTTGTAACATGGATCAGACAGAAGAAATATCCAACACACTGTCCGGTCTGTTTATGGATCATTTGGACCTAGTTACCATGATGGATGGTGACAGGACCCTGGATCCTGCCACGTGCTCTGGATCCTTGTCTATCCTGGTTGCTGAATTCATGTCAGGGACCACATAAATAAATCATTGCTGTCTATCATAAACCAATCACTGATTCAGGGCACCTTCCCTCAACCACTCAAAGAGGCTGTAATTAGGAGAGCAGAGGTGGACAAACTCTAGGACTTGGAAACTTATGTAATCTGGATCCTTTTCAGACTGGCTTCAGGCCAGGCTACGGAACAAAGACGATGCTGGTGGCTTTAGTTGATGAGCTCCATTTGAATATAGACAAAGGGCATGCATCTACTCCTACTGGCTTTATTTGCAGCCATTGATTATAGTAGATCCTGCCCTCTTGTTGAAATATTTGGAGGAAGAGGTAGGTGTCAAAGGACATGCTTTGGATTGGTTTATATCATTCTTTATGGAACAGGTTGCTGTTGGACACCAGTGATTCGCAGGGTGCAGTCTTACCTCCTGTGCTGTTAAATTTCGATATAAAACTCTAAGAAGAAATCATCCATAGTTGATAGTGGATAGTGATAGTGGATGCCATCAGTATGCTGATAACACTCAACTCTATATCTCTCTCTATCCATATCTCTTGGGGATGCAGTAGAGGTACTGAGCAATTGCCTGACTGCTGTGGTTACATGGCTGTGAGTGAACAAACTGAAACTGAACTCTGACAAGACGGAAGCGATGCTAGCTGAGGTCTTGAAGAACATTCTGCTTCATACTTTTGATGGGGTTCCGGTAATGCTTGCGGACTTGGTCAACAGACTAGTGTTTTTTACTGGGCCCAGCATCACTAATAGATAAGCAAATTAACACAGCCACAGACATTTGGTCTGTGGTGGCAAAAACAGTGGCAAAAGATGACCTTGACTCAGCCAATCTGGCCACCTGAATCCATACCATGGTATCATTGAACTAGACTACTGTAATGCAATCTATATAGATCTCCCCTCAAGATCAACTTGGCAACTTCGGTTAGTACAGAATGCTGCAGTTTGGTTAATATCGGGAACTTGGTGGTGTATGCACATTACACCCATTCCATAGTCATCCACTGGCTGCCCATTAGTTACCTGGCTCAATTCAAGGCACTGGATATCACATACAACTACCTTCCTGGTTTTGGAGCTTCATAGCTGCAGGGCCACCCCTCCTCCTATGCCTGGCCATGACAACTTCACTCATTTGAACAGGGCCTTCTACAGATGTCACTCTGAAAACAGACAAGATCAAAGCTGCCTGTGCACATGCATTCTCTCTAGTGGTAGTGGGTACGTCCATAGCTTTTGCCCACAAAGCCACTTTAAGTGGGCTGGATCTTTCTGCATGGGCTTTTTGAATGAAACTCTGGCAGTGCTTCCAACTGTGCGTCTGGTGTCACATCATACAGAGGGAATGACCATCCGTTTTGGTCATCTTTGCGTTGCACTCAACGCAGCGCTTGAAAAGAGCCTTTTCAGACATCTTCAACACCAAAAAACACGACGACGAGAAATAGAAGAAAAACTACTTATCTCACAAACAATGAGCTAGAACCTCTCTACATGGTGGCAAAAGCAGAACTGAGGGTAGCAGAGGGTGCCCTGCCCTCCTAAGGGCCGTTTCAGTGGGAAAGCAGCTGCACAGGCACAATGGAAGGTGGGAGTACCTCCTGGTGGTACTTAGCTAGAAAAACCTCCAAGATCGGCAGGCCTGTATGTGTGCAGTCCCATGTGGGAATGCACAGAAGACTGAAAACGAAATGGGTTTGATTGCCTCCTCCTCCACTTGAAGCCAGCTGGGGGACCTTGGGTCAGCTGCAGCTCTTTTAGAACTCTCTCAGCCCTACCTACCTCACTGACTGTCTATTTGTAGGGATAATAATGGCACTGACTTTGTAAACCACTCTGAGTGTGGTATTAAGTTTTTATGAAGGGTCGTATATAAGCGAAAGGTTGTTGTTGTTATTATCATTGGGAAGTTTCCATTGAATTCAGTGATTGTTTATAAAATGCTTCAGGTTACTCTGGAAATAATAGTGCAAATCCAATCCCTTGAGTCTGGCCTCTTTCACTACCATTTATAATGAACAAGATTCCTGTTCAAGTAAAAGCAAACTAAGCATGTGAGATAGTAAAGAGTCCAGTAGCACCTTTAACACTAACCAACTTTATTGTAGCATAAGCTCTCAAGAACCACAGATGTCTGTGCATCTGATGAAGAGATCTGTGGTTCTTGAAAGCTTATGCTACAATAAAGTTGGTTAGTTTTAAAGGTGCTACTGGACTCTATTATTTTGCAACTATAGACTGACACAGCTAACTCCTCTGAATCTATAATCATATGAGGAAGTCAAATATGAGGTCAAGGCTATGGGAAGGCCAGTTTGTTCAATAAGACATAGGTTGTATAGGTGATGACCAAAAGGAATAGCAAAAGTCGGGTTAGAATGGATAAAAGGAAGTACTGCTTCACCCAAAGGGTGAAGTTGGGTTAGAATTGATAAAAGGAAGTACTTCTTCACCCAAAGGGTGATTAACACATGGAATTCACTGCCTCAGGAGGTGGTGGCAGCTTCAAGCATAGACAGCTTCAAGAGGGGATTGGATAAACATATGGAGCAGAGGGCCATCAGTGGCTATCAGCAACAAGGTATAGATGGAACTGTGTCTAGGGCAGTGATGCTCTGTATTCTTGGTGTTTGGGGGGCAATCAGTGGGAGGGCTTCTAGTGTCCCTTCCCCACTGGCAGACCTCCTCATGACACCTGGGTTTTTGTCCACTGTGTGATACAGAATGTTGGACTGGATGGGCCATTAGCCTGATCCAACATGGATTCTCTTGTTCTTATGTTCAAAAGTTGAGGAATAGCGAAAGTTGATTCTGGCCTCTTCCACATGGTAAACTTTACATTGGGCTTTCTGCATATTCAACTCATGAGGACTGGGTTCGCTTTATTAATAGATTCTGGCCCCGTATTGCTTTGATTTTTTAACTCTACTGAAGTGGTGTCTCTTTTTTATTTCTGCACTAGAAAAATGCCCCCGATTCTGCTGTGGGCTTTGAGATCTTGTCAATTTCCTCAGTCCATCAGCTGAGGACTCCCGAGTTTTGTCAGTTGATTGCTGAAGAAACTTACAAAGATTTTTTTTTAATGGCATCATTGTTGTAATGTTGCCATTTAATTTTTTTTAAAAATCAGGAAAAAAAATTGATTGGTTGATGTTCAACCATCAGGATGCAGGGGAATAAAGGGGAGGATGAAAGGCACGGCAGGGCCAGGCCTCACTCCAAAGAAAGCATTCTGCACTTCAAAAAAGCCTCAGTTTGACTTTGCTGGAAAAACCCCCAAAACATTAGGGTATACATGCCGGCAGGGAGAAAAGCAGGGAAAGATTGACTTTGTAGCAGTTGCAGCCTTTCTCCATGAGGAATGCAAAAAAGTCCAGGAAGCAGTTTGGAGACTGAAAAGGGGGCATTGTGACCACGTGTGCAGAAGTCTAGAGGGAAATCAATGCAGTATGGGGCCAGAACTGGTGAAAAAGGCCCGTGCGGGCCTTGCACACACTTGTATTGGTGATGAAGATGCAACGGACAATTAAGAAGGCTTCTTTGATGAGAAAGCAATGGACAGTTAAGGGGGATTTCTTGGAAGATAATGATTGTGTTGGTCCTCCCACCCAAGAAAACAACTGGATAATGAGCAAGGGAGAAAGTGTGGGAACATCTTTTTGCCAGGTGAAGTAGATCCGGGCTGAGCTTTGTTTCCTACTCTTACAGGTATTTAGGCTGAGCATTACCAGATGTAGGGCTGTGCACTAAAAATTCGTATTTTTGGATTTAGGCATCTGGAATACCATATATATTTGGTATCCTCAATATTTGGGTCCAAAAATACCAGTACCCTATTCGAATTCAGGTTTTTTTTTTCAGAATTCTGAGTATATTTGGCTGCATTCTTCCCTAAGGGGGAATCCTTCCGGGGGACTGGAGGCACAGAGAACCTAGTCCTGCCTGTTCACTAAAAAAATCTCCAAGTTTCAAGATGATTTTTTATTTTATTTTATCGTATTTGTATTCCGCCCTCCCTAGGGTGAAGGGGTTCAGTTCTATGGGCCCCATGAAATGGTGTCCCCATCCACTCTCCATTATTCCCTATGGGGGAAAAACCATTATCTTGGTTAGAGACAGAAGCCTAAAAAAGAGCCTTAACCTAACTCACAAGAGCAACCACACTGGTTATGCCTCCCAATGCAAAGTGAACCAACAAAGCCCAATGGAACCAATGTCAAACCAGGGAATCCCAGGCAGAACGAATGCCAAGCCAGAGAATCCCAGAGGAACCAAACTGAAGTAAGAGGCACTGTTACAAGCCCAACAGAACCAGTGTCATAGATGCTAGGCAGAACCTAGGGCCAATGCAAACCCTACAGAACCAATATTAAAGCAGAGCACCCAAACTAGCAAGCCAGTAGTTCCAAGGCAGCCAGCCAAAGTTGGCAGTGGCATATGACAAGCAAGCAACAGTGACACAGACACAGTCATGTGGCCTCCCTCCCCCCTCCTACAGACGGGGAAACGTGAGAACGGGGGTGAGAAGGAGAGAACAAGCACCTGCAACCTTTAAAATGCTATTCCTGGATATTTCCAAAATATCCATTATAATTCAGGAATGTAAATACTGGTTTATCCAAATACCCCTGAATAAGACAGACATATTCAGATATACCTGAATAATACCAAAATAGGTATTTTGGGGGTATAGTTTTAAACCGGATATACTGAATTGCACATCCCTAGTCAGAAATGCATTTCCTGTGGCTCTGAATGAGCCAAACCACCAAAGGTTGTTCCACATAATACGAAGTCTCTGTGGTTGTCATGAGGACTTTATCAGACGTGCAACAGGGGTTCTGGGCTTCCCAGAGTAATGCAGGCCCAATTCTGACCATGACCATGCCAGTAGAATTGGCTAATGCTTTCCCCCCGTGCTTTTGTGTGTCCAGAAAGGTCCCGACGAGCCATTACTCGCTTTGATGGGAAACTTAAGTGACAATTTAACTTTCCTCACTGGAACAAAAAGCACCTCTCTGGGACGATTCCAGGATGTGACAACACTGCGGAGATGAAGGGGCTGAAGGTACTTCTCTTCTGACTCCCACAGTCACAATGAGAATTGGCTCCACGCGTTGAGCCCTGTCCAGGAAAGCATGCAGCACGGTTGGTGAGCGTTTGACACCTAGATCTGAGCCTTTACTTAACGATAGTTTGGTTACAAATGCTGACATCGTGGCATGATTTTTTGCTGACATTTCTCATCTGGACTGACTTGGAGGCATCAGAAACAGCCACTTATTACTATTTTATGAATATTTTCATAGTGATCTCTCCGACAGGATTCTTGGGCCTGTGAAATCTGTAAATTCTTCACCGGGGGAAGAACTGTTTCCACCAACTATTAAGGAAGCAGTGATGAAACCACTGTTGAAGAAGCTGTCTTTGGAAAGGGAGAGCCTAGGTTAGTATCTCATCTCCCATTTGTGTGGAAGGCAACTGAGTAGGTGAACATAAGAACATAAGCAAAGCCATGTTGGATCAGGCCAGTGGCCCATCCAGTCCAACATTCTGTCACACACAGTGGCTAGAAATCCAGTGCCATCTAAAGGACTGTCAGTGAGGCCAGGACACCAGAAGCCCTCCCACTGCCTTCCTTCCAGCATCAAGACAACAGAGCACCACCTCCCCACAAAGAGAATACCATCTATCTCCTGTGGCTAATAGCCACTGATGAACCTCTGCTCCATATATTTGTCCAGTCCCCTCTTGAAGCTGGCAATGCTTGTAGCTGCCACCACCTCCTGTGGCAACGAATTCCATGTGTTTATCACCCTTTGTGTAAAGTAGTATTTTCTTCTATCTGTTCTAACCCGACTGCTCAATAATTTCATAGAGTGCCCACGAGTTCTTGTATTGTGAGAAAGGGAGAAAAACACATCTTTCTCTACCTTCTCTAACCCGTGCATTATCTTGTAAACCTCTATCATGTCTCCCCTCAGTCGTCTTTTCTCCAGGCTAAAGAGCCCCAAGCGCCTCAATCTTTCCTCATAGGGAAAGTGTTCCAACCCTTTAATCATTTTAGTTGCCCTTCTCTGTACTTTTTCCAGTGCTATGATATCTTTTTTAAGGTGTGGCGACCAGAACTGTACACAGTACTCCAAATGAGGCCTCACCATCGATTTATACAGAGGCATTATGATACCGGCTGATTTGTTTTCAATCCCTTTCCTAATAACCCCTAGCATAGCATTAGCTTTTTTTATGGCAGTCGCACACTGTGCTGACGTTTTTAGTGAGTTATCTATCATGACTCCAAGATCTCTCTCTTGGTCAGTCTCCGCCAGTTCAGACCCCATCAACTTGTATTTATATTTTGGATTTTTGGTTCCAATGTGCATTACTTTGCACTTGGCTACATTGAACCTCATTTGCCACATGGATGCCCACTCTTCTAGCCTCGACAGATCCCTTTGGAGTGCCTCACAATCCTCTCTGGCTTTCACCACCCTGAACAATTTCGTGTCATCTGCAAATTTAGCCACTTCACTGCTTAATCCCAATTCCAAATCATTAATAAACAAGTTAAAAAGCATTGGACCCAATACCGACCCCTGTGGCACCCCACTGCTCACCACCCTCCACTGTGAGAAGTGCCCGTTTATACTCACTCTCTGTTTCCTATTAATTAGCCAGTTTTCGATCCACAAGAGGACTTGGCCCTTTATCCCATAGCTACTGAGCTTACTTAGGAGCCTTTGATGAGGAACTTTGTCAAAAGCTTTCTGGAAGTCAAGATAAACAATATCTATCGGGTCTCCCTTGTCCACTTGTTTGTTCACTCCCTCAAAGAACTCTAACAGATTGGTGAGACAAGATCTCCCCTTACAGAACCCATGCTGAGTTTTCCTCATCAGCTTTTGGTCATCAATGTGCCCACTAATTTTATTTTTGATAATAGTTTCCACCAACTTACCCGGTATTGACGTCAGGCTGACTGGCCTGTAATTTCCCGGATCTCCCCTGGAACCTTTTTTAAAGATGGGGACAACATTAGCTACCTTCCAGTCCTCAGGAACAGATGCAGAGTTTAATGACAGATTACATATTTTTGTGAGGAGATCTACAAGTTCACACTTGAGTTCTTTCAGAACTCTTGGATGTATGCCATCTGGGCCCGGTGATTTATCAGTTTTTAAATTATCTAGCGGTCGCATAACCTCCTCTCTCGTCACCTCAATGTGACTCAGGTCTTTCAAAACCCCTCCCAAAGTCAGTGCTTCCGGAGTGGGCATGCACTTCTTATCTTCCACAGTGAAGACCGAAGCAAAGAACGCATTCAGCTTCTCGGCCATTTCCCTATCACCCTTTAGTAATCCTTTTACACCTTGGTCATCCAAGGGCCCCACTGCCTCCCTAGCTGGTTTCCTACTTCTAATATATTTAAAGAATTGTTTATTGTTTTTCTTTATGTTCTTTGCAATATGCTCCTCATATTCCCTTTTTGCCTGTCTGATCACAGACTTGCACTTTTTTTGCCACAGCTTATGCTCCTTTTTATCAACCTCACTCCGACTAGTTTTCCACTGCCTAAAAGAATCCTTTTTACCTTTTACAGCTTCTATTACATTGCTTGTTAACCATGCTGGCCTTTTCCTAAACCTATTTGTGCCTTTCCTAACCAGCGGTATATATTTAATTTGAGCTTCCAGGATTGTAGTTTTAAATAGTCTCCAAGATTCCCCAAGTGTTTTGACCTTTTTTACTTTCCCTTTCAGTTTCTTCTTCACGTACCCCCTCATCTCAGAAAAGTTACCCCTTTTGAAGTTAAACATGGCTGTGTTGGTCTTATTTGGCAATTTCCTATTTATATATATGTTGTACTCAATAACATTATGGTCACTGTTCCCAAGTGGTGCAATCACATTTACATCTCTCACCAGGTCTTCAGCATTACTGAGGACCAAATCCAGGATCACCTCTCCCCTAGTAGGTTCTGTAACCATCTGTTCCATAGCACAGTCATTGAGACAGTCTAGAAACTCACTTTCTCTCCCCCGATTCGAACACCCATTGGCCCAGTCAATGTGTGGGTAGTTAAAATCACCCATTACAACACAGTTTTTTTGTTTAGCAGCCATCTTTAATCCTGTCATCATTTTATAATCCTCCTCTATTTTCTGATCTGGAGGGCGATAACAAACTCCCACAGTTAAGTTTCCATTTGGGCCCGTAATTTCAACCCATAGCATTTCCAGAAGCGAATCTAATTCAGTTACCTTCTCAATCTTACTGGAATGTATACCTTCTCTGACATATAGAGCCACCCCACCACCAACCCTTCCCTCCCTATCCTTCCGATATAATTTATATCCAGGAATCACCGTGTCCCACTGATTTTCCTCATCCCACCAAGTTTCTGTTATGCCCACAATGTCTATGGATTCGCCCAACACTAAACATTCCAGCTCCCCAATTTTACCTCGGACACTTCTAGCATTTGTATATAAACACCTGTAACTTCCCCGGCACACTTTGCCTCGAGACGTAGTTAGGTCATCTGCACTGTTTGTCTCCATCTCAGTTGACAACTCTAATCTATCTCCCTGTAGAAGTGTTATACCTAGCCCTTCATCTCTCTGAGATGAACCATCCTGAACCAGAGACACTTTATCTCTTGTCGGCTTTCCCCTAGCATTAAGTTTAAAAACTGCTCTGCCACCTTTTTGATTTTAAGTGCCAGCAGCCGGGTTCCTTCTCGGGACAAGTGGAGACTGTCTCTCTTGTACAGCTCCCGCTTGTCCCAAAAAGAATCCCAGTGCCTAACAAACTTGAACCCTTCCTCCCTACACCATCGTCTCATCCACGCATTGAGACTCCTGATCTGCGTTTGTCTCTCTGGCCCTGCGCGTGGGACAGGTAGCACTTCTGAGAAGGCTACCTTGGAGGTCCTGGCCTTGAGTCTCCTGCCTAACAGCCTAAATTTTTGTTCCAAGACCTCACGACTGCATTTCCCAACATCGTTGGTTCCAACATGGACCACGACCGCTGACTCTTCCCCAGCACTATCTACCAGCCTATCTATAACACGCGTAATGTCCGCTACCTTCGCACCAGGCAGGCAAGTCACCATACGGTCAGAACGCGGTTGTGGCACCCAGCTATCTACTTGTCTAAGGATCGAATCACCAACTACCAAGAGCCTCCCTCCCGCCCCACCCAGGGATGGTTCCTTGATGCGAAAGGAAACCTGCTCACCAACTGAAGAAGAGGTCCCTTCTGAGGGCATGTTCCCCTTATCCTCAGTACGGGGCCCTGATTCCACAAGATCCTCATTCTCCTTGACAACAAGAACGCTGCCATTTTTAGAGTGGGACACATCTATCCTGTCCCTGAGAATCTTGTCCTCGTGCCTATCTAACTGTCTCCGCTTCTCCAGGTCAGCCACCTTGGCCTCAAGGGTACGTACTCGTTCCCTGAGAACCAGGAGCTCCTTGCAGCAAGCACACATCCAGGACTTCTGACCAGAAGGCAGATAGTCATACATGTGACACTCAGTGCAATACACTGGAAAGCCCCCAACCCCCTGCGGGCATTCTGACTTCATTATTCTGTTTTAGGAATAACACACTAAGAGAAAAGAAAATGGCTATGATCCCCCGGCTAAGAGCCACAGGCCAAGAGCCCTTTAGCTCTCGCCCTTCGGCTCGTGCCAAAGGCTTGCGCCCCTGCCCAGCAGTTGCCTTTTCAATGCAAAAGGTCACTTCCTGCTAAGCACAGGAGGTGAGCACAAAGGGGGTGTGTGGCTTGTAATCCAGCAACCCCCAGCAGCCTTACAAACACACTCACCCTCAAACACAATCAAGCCCAAACACACACAGCCTCAAAACTACACTCAAATCAACACAAAACTACACACAAAAAGCCCCAAAGCTAGAGAGGACCACCCTTAGCTTCTCAGCTTAACCCACCACAGCCAAGAAAGGCAAAAAGCCCTTACCTCCTCTAGCAGCTGCAGACCATGTGCTCCTGAGCCCAGGTGACTCTGCTCTGCCCTGCCCCTGCCCAGCAGTTGCCTTTTGAATCCCAGTGCCTAACAAACTTGTTAGGCACTGTAGCCCCCCCATATGACACCACAATCTCTTAGGGTTGCTAACATCCAGTTGGGACCTGGAGGACCCCCCCCCCCCCAGAATTGTAACTGATCTCCAGACAAAAGAGATCAGTTACAGATTATCTATAAATTATTTTATGTAAAAATCTTCATGCTATACATTTTGAGTTATAAGTGATTTCATTCATTCCAAAGAGAAAATATTTCACTGACGTTTCAGAGTTTTTATTCAGCGTTCTCACAAATTTCCATTTCCCCCTAATATTATAAGAGGAAAAAAGGGGGGGCGCACTTTGTGTTTTCAAGGTCTTAACATCTCTGGTTTTATTAGATTTTTCAGCAACCTTTGACAAAATGGAGCATGCTATCCTATTAGACTGGCTAGAATGAAGAGCAGGGATTTACCAAGGTAGCCCTCCAGTGAATTTGATCTTTTCTGTTGGGTAGTACTCAAATCACGTCCACTAGAAATGGTGAATTGGCTTCCTGGGATTTGACCAGTGCGGTTTTACATAATTCTGTTTCTAACTCCATGCATTCCAGTTAAGCCACCAAAAGACTGCCTGAAACTTCGGCATTCCGTGTATCAATATACTGATGTCCCCCCAGATTGATACTTCTTAACTAGGCCCTCAGAAGTGGTCGCTCCCACCCTGACGATTTCAGCAGGCAGTAGTCAAGTGGCTACGATGAAACGTCATCAAGGTAAGATGGAGGTGATGCTGGCCAGTAGAACTGAAACTGTGCAGCATGTAAAGCAGCTCCCCCAGGATGGGGCTGTGCTACTCATTACAGATCAAGTTAGGAGAATCTCGGAGTGCCTCTTGAGATGTAAAGTCCCGGGGAAAAGATTGGAAAATGCAAGAAAAAAACATTTGAAGACCTAACATTTTCTAATGGAACAATTGGGAAATGTGAGGTGCACTGTGTGGGGGGGTGGGGGTGGGGCTCTGTAAAATGTTTCTCTTTTGAAATGAAAGGAATGCTTTTTAAGATTAAGAGTTTTTTTAAACCATAAAACATATGATATAAAACTTTTCATGCCACACATTTTCTGAAGATGACAATTAATATGATACAATGTGCTTGGTAATACTTTCGATTTCAATATTATAAATTTGATCTTAATAACCAAATATGGTAGCCTTACTGACACCCACAAGCCTGTTTCTGTTGAAATAACGAACTTTTTGTATACTTGTAAAGAAATTGGCCTTTTTGGTCAAAAGAGGCCAGTCTTGGACAGAGTTTGCATGAATTGTGGGTAAATGATGTATGGTGAGAGCATTTCCCCAAAGCCTTCTCCGCAACGCAAATGCTGCTAATGAGACCTCTTCAAGGTTGGGGAGGCCAGGTGGAAACATCCCCGCTAATAAGGCTAATCTAGCCCAGTTGCAAATCCCAGGAGCAGAGTAGTACATGTTAATCACAGTGCTGTGTGAGCTGAAGTAGCTGTATAACGTTAATCTCACATGTCCTTGCACAGCACTGATTGGTAACTAAGATGTTGCCTGGTTGCTAGGCCAGGCATAAAATGGGAAAAAACATAATATGGAAAAGTCAGTTAGGATTTTGCTCTTAGCATCTGCTTTGAACCATGTATTTGTTCTGCAGGTTCTCTTTTAGGCCCTTTTGAATTCAAACTTTACTTCGTTGCCTTGGACTCTGACACTTGTTGCTGACTAAGAATGCTGTGCTATATCTGCAAGGTACCATCATGGCTTAGATTGGCAAAGACTCTTCCTGATATGTAAAAGTGTTAGGCCTAGTTATATCTTTCATTGTCATCTTTTTTGGGGGGGTCCACTTTCCAAGTATAATCTTTTATGCACAGTTTTAATAAACAAAATATTCTTCATATCTGTGTGGAAATTCCATTATCTTTGGCTTCAACCTAAACCAGTGCACAGGCCATGATTGGCCCAGCTACCTTTGTAACCATTTTGTGGAGATTCAACAACACTGACTGTAACAATTTTCTAATTCACCTTCTCCATACTTTACCTTAAACTGTTATCTCAGGATGGCTCTAGTCACTCACAACCAACGCTCTTTTTATTTCCACTCACAGAGAGTTTCAGGTGTTCTCTGGTTTACCCAGGCTCTTACCTCGAGAACGCCTTCTCTTTTTCGTGTGTGACCTACATATTGCTGCCTCCCTGACTTCTGCAAAAGGGTTTTGTTGCCACCAAAGACTTTCACCTTAGATCTCTTCCGCTTAACTGGTTCTACAGGAAGGCTTTGTTACGTGTGGCAGTTTGACAGAATGGTCAGCACATAAGGGTGGTTATGAGGTTAGAAAATGGGATCCTTATTTGCTTAAGCAAAAATAGAATTCATTTATAAGTACATAAGTGTTGCAATGTTTTGATAAGCAGACCGATTTCAGAATAGTTCTTAAGTTTGGTGGTTTCGAAAATATCTTCTTAAAGATATATTCACAGATGCAGCCACAAAAACTAATTTTCCACAGAGATCTTCACCAACAGAGTAAACACTCCTCTCATCCACACACACGTAGATTTGCTCAGGCCTTTTCACACAGCTTGCCTGACCCAGGCAGAATAACCCCTCTCCTTTAACCCCTGGGTTCCGTTGATTCCCCCTGGACCTCCATTTCTCCCTCAGATGGAAAAAAAATTAAATATGCGTCTCTCTCTCAAGTATTGAGTACACTAGCAATTTTGCGAATAGAAAACTAAGGCATTTATTGTTTTAAAGTTCATAAATATGCCAAATACTACAATTGTATACATTGACCAAGTTATGGAAGATACATTTTATAATGCTAAAGCAGTAAAATAGAGTTGATAGGAATGTATGTATTGCATATATTTCAGGGTTCTTTTACAACAACATTTCTATACATACCATCACTTCCGTCTATGGTTTCAACGTTTCAAGAAACCATACATTTCGAGGTGCTCCTGCTATCAGCTCTGTTGCTATAGAAACAGGCTGGTGCTGTTCCTAGGAATGCCTACTTATATTTACATCTAGTTTATAACACAGCTCTTCTTTGCCATCCAGCTGATCTGGGCAGATTGCTCCAAGCTAATGTAAATTCAACATTGGACTGCTGCAACACGCCCATTTATTTTATTGACTAGATTAAGTCAATATGACCATATTAGTGGGTCTTGAAAAAAGACTTCATCAGTAGCTTGTTTGTTCACAGTGCTGGTTTGACCCTTTAAAGCCCTTCAAAACCTGGGGCCTTTATACCTTAGGGAGCATCTTCCTTTACATGTAACTGGGCAACTTTGGTAATCTTCACTGAATAACGATGCTTTCCTGTAAAGCAATGAAATCTGCTTCAGCCTGGGCTTCAGCATTCTCTGTTGCTGCTCTGGCACTTTGGAATAGTTTGCAAGCGGGAAAGATTTCTAATTTACCGCAGTTCCGGAAATTCTGCAAAGCAGAAGTGTTTAGACTAGTGGTTTGTTGAGCTCTTGAGGGGTTATTCCCTTTGACTCTGTTGTCTGCATGGTATGGAATGTTCCAAGTTTTGATGTGAAAGTGGGTCCAGTCTTGGGAGAAACGTGGGATATAAATACCCTCTCTTCTTATACGCGCCTGTGTACCAATATGCTCCTCAGAACCACTCTTGTTTGGTTTTTTTCTGTCCTCAAGGCTATAAATTCTGCTTCTGCCCTCACCTTGGTTTTTTTTTTTTAATGCCATTGTCCCTACCTTGTTGAACGGCCTTGCTGAGAAAGTGAAAGAAAAGAAATGTAAGGCAATTCTTTTTCAGAAGGTATTTGGCTATTTTGTTACAGAAGCATAGTTTTTCTCAAGGCCTTTTTGTGCATAAGATTTGTCATTCTAAAAATATTTTCATTGTTTTTATTATATTTTCGTAGATTTGATTTTAACTCCCTTTGGGTAGATCGGATTCAAAAGTGGAAAGGAAGGATAGAAATATTTTAATTTTAACAAAAGGAAAATTCTTGGGAGCTCTAACCAAAGAGGAAGTTCTGTAAGTGTATCCTCTTTTACAAACGCCAATTGACAGAAAGAAAGCAATTTTTGAATTTTGCTTTTTGAAACGTACTCAAGTCTGTACATGGATTTTCACCAAAAGGAGGGCCAAAACTAACAAACAATAATGGCTGTAAAGTGTGAGGGAGAGATTCACCTCTCCAAACACATGAGTTGGGATCAATCTCAGCTTGCTAGTAGAGGTCTACTGCCCATTTGGAGACACGCACCTCCCTTCACATTTTATGCTATGTTGCTATGGGATCAAGCCCCAGTTTATTTTTCTTTAAATAAAAAAATGCCGATCAGGCAGAGGAATATTTAATGTGTTAACAGATTCATAATCTTTCAAGCAAATGCTTAAGGTTTTTAGATGAAACACAGCTTATAGTCAAGTGAAAATTTCCCAATTTGGCTTAGAAATATGCTTGCCACCTCTTAAAAATTGTGACTAACACAATAAAGGATAAATCGGCTCTTTCATGTAAACAAGAATGCCCTTCTTCAAAACACCGACTAATTGTCAAAAGCTGAAAGATGAGCTATGACAAATGTAGTTGAATGTATTATGATTTTTAAAATTTAGCTTATAAATCCAATTGATAGGTTAAATAGTTAGACATTTATATTCTTCCAGTATTTCCAGCTTCTTTACCTTTGAAAGCATCTCTGACAGATTCTTTTTTAAAAAGTGTCTACGAGGAATAAGGTGTTATGTTGCTAACTTGCATGTGTCCTCCATTAATTTTAACAGCATTAAGCGGCTTACAGATGTCAAAACTCTTCTGTAAGATATAATGCAAACAACTTTGAAATTCTGCATATACTAAAATCTGGGTAGCTATCTGTTCTGAATCTGCAGAAACTCATATGGGACACATCTACAACATATAAAATATTTGCTTGTATTTCATGTTGTATTATCATCATCAATATTCTACATGCGTGGATCAGGGCTCTATAGTCATTCTTTCCTCAGATACTAGACTTTGTATTTACCATTTATACACATTCAGACAACAGTGAGCAAATTTTTGTATTCAGGGGTGTTACGTCCATTTTTTAAAAAAACTATATATAATGGCTGTGAAACTAAACTGGCTACTGCAAAGAAGTATACAGACAATTCAATGGTGTAGCAAGCTGTTATTCCTGCATTTAAAAAGATCCACCAAGAACAATTGCTTCATTCATATTGACAAAGTAACCAGTACCTTTCTGATTTAAGATTACCCCCCAAGTTTCGAATGGACAGTGGGGGTTTTGTGTGTGTGTGTAAGACAGGAAAACATTCTGAGGCCAAAATGCCATTTTACAAGCTAGGGCAGGTCGTCTAAGCCTTAAGGATCTGACACACAGATGGGTGTCAAATACCTTGTCAAGTACCCTTCTGGGAGAGGATAATGAAAAATGTATCATATTTGATAACCTCTTTAAAGGCATGCAATAGATCGTGTGCCCCTTTATGGTCCTATGTAGTCAACCTTTACATGACACAACAGGAGCAGTCTATTTTGAATTCCACATTAGTCCATTTTTTAGCTAGTACCAATTGGAAGGGGGCATTATACAGATGTCAACTTTTTAATATTTTCCAGCATGCTATTTTGAAAGGATTTTTCTACTGGATCAATAGCATCAGTGATTATTAGTGAATCGGGCTTTTTTTCAGCTGGAATGCGGTGGAACAGAGTTCTGGCACCTCTTGAAAATAGTGCTGGCATGGAGGACAATCTATACTCCCCTCTGTCTGGAGATCAGGGGGCGGAGGCCACCAGCCATGTGACCATTTTTACCAAGGGTGATTTAAACTTTAAAAAACTCCCCTCTTGTTCCAGCTGACCCAAAGTGACATCATTGTGTGGTCCTGGGAGCATACGCGCACTTTGCGTGTGCACATGTGGTACCAGGGGCACCACCTCCCGCCACGAGTTGCCCCCTGTGCTGGCAACCCACAGAGTTCCACCACCTCTTTTCCCAGAAAAAAAAGCCCTGATTAAATGTACTTGTGATTCTGATCCTACACATAGTCCTTTTTAAATATCCTAGTTTAAACATGAGGAATAAAACTGGCCAAGCAGAATATGCCAAATCTGTGAGCAAGAATTCCATTCTTCGTTATTTATCATCCCAGACATGTAAAAGAGCTTTTGCTTTATAGGCACTTTCCTCATTTAAAAGGATTTGACCTGATGTTGAATCCTACAAGTTGCATGGAGATATAATTTCTGATTCACAGGATTCCCTAACAGAGTGACTGATCAAGCTAGAGTTAAACCAGCTGAGATTTGACTAACAACAGATTGTCCTTGGAACTATTACATAAATTGTATACAAACAGTGGCACTTTGTTCAGGATATTTTACTGTGTCATACATCTCCCTGTAACAATCATCAGAGAACCCATAATGTGGAAGACAAATTAGTTCATCTGATATTTCTTGTACTAAACCAAAAACTAAAGAATTCACTTACACATTTAAGTGTGGACATTGGTCCTGCTGTCAGCAAACTATGTTGTTTAAAACATTTATTAATCCACTGAATAGTAAAAATTATATCTTGAGAGGCAGGCAATGGTAAACCACCTCTGTTATTCTCTTGCCATAAAACCCCCGCCACGGGGTTGCCATAAGTCAGCTATGACTTGAGGGCCCTCTCTACCACCACATATCTTTTTTGACAAAGCTTAAGTGACCACAAAAGTAAAATCCAAACTCAGGTCTTGGATTTTCCTTTAACAGCACATTTTTGTACAAATTAAGTATATGCCCAACGATGTTAGGTTGTTTTGCACTCTGCTTTATAGACTTTATTAGTCCTAATTCTAAATGGGATCTTTACAGTATAAGTTCATTTGTTTCCTCTGTCTTTTTGCTATTTTAAAGTTTTCTTCAGTTACATTTATTATTACAAACTCTTATTTTTGTCAATGCATGGACACTGAAAGCATTATTCTAAAAGAAGACTACAATCTCTGTAATATGGTGGCAACTTTTTGATACAGCCCCATACTGCGACTGTATGAATCTACCACTTAGTTTAGGTGGCCTTTGTCATAGGTATAGTATGTGCTGCCGAAGCGAGCACGGGACCCCTAGTATGATTGTCTTAGAGCTCTGGGTCAGTGGAGCGATTTTATTCATGATTTTCGTATCATTCTTCCTTTTCTGAGGGGTGGAACACCATTTCTAATATAAATATAATACATTTGTTTTATGTTTTGAATTTAGCAGTTCTTATCTTTTTTGAACCCTAAGCAGTGTAAGGAGTATAGACTTTTTCTCTACTGATCTACAGTATCAGGAGATATTGGCAACTTTTGTACTTTTAGTTTCTTTGGCCATGTTAGTTCTTTTCCACATCTATATATTATGTATCTATTCAATGGTTTTGAAAGTACGTTAGCTTATGGGAAACATTCAACTATATTCTTGAGTGGTTTAGCCTTTCAATTTTTTTCCACCTATTGTCTGCATGAGAGTCTGGTGATTACTTACCAGAAATCTAAGATCCTAGTCTTCACGAAAAGTAGGAGATGGTCTCCATTACAATGGTTAACCAACGGGTTTAATATTGAGCAAGTTAGGACCTTCTCATATTTGGGGATTCTGGTTCCAGCAGACTTATCTTGGCATTCCCAACTTAAAATGTCATTTAACAAAGCAAGACCATGTACAAACGCTTATCACAGGTTTTTCTATAATTAGGAAGGGAAATACATTCCCAGAACTGTGTAGGGCTTTAACCTGAAAGTGGTTCCAGTAATTGTTTATGGTTCAGCCATTTGGAGTAAATCAGTATTCGATAATATTGACCAATCTCTTGGTCAATTTCTAAGAAAAATTGTTCAATGTACCCTGTTGGGTCTCAAATGTTACACTGCAGGTGGAATTTAGCCAAACATCTTTGGAAGCAAGTACATAGCTCTCCACCTTCAAATTGAGATTAAAATTGTTATTTTGCTGAGGACAGCTTATTGGCTGCCTTGAAACAGGAAACTTTCAAATCAGTTTGGATGAAAGCTTTGGATGAGAAACTGCCACTAGTCAGTATGATGACTAATCTTATTTCTGATAAGGGTAAAACAAACGGTTTCTCTTTGATTGTAAAGTTTGTTTTAGTAATTGACCATGGAAATTTGACGTTTAAAGTTTGTTGTGTCTGTTTCCCCTTGTTCTTTGGCATTACTCCTTCAAAATCTTTACCTCCTTAAATGTATTATTTAACTATTCCACACAATTGCAGAGCTTTTTTTTTTTTTTGCGAGATTTAATATTATACCTTCTACAGTTTTAGATGGAAGATTTTTGAACAGGCCTTATTCTGATAGAATTTGCCCCTGTGGTCTTAATAGAACTGATACACTTTGATATGTTTTTCTTGAATGCCTTTTAATGAGAGTATCAGAAACAAATATATTTAGCCACTTACTACTGATCAATCACACACACACACACACACACACATACTACACTTTGGAAACACTGTTTTATTTGCTTAGAGATAATGATCCTAAGATTACTTTGAAAGTAGCAAAATTTGTCGCAGTCTTTCTATCCCTTGTGTCCAAAACCCCAATAATTAAGAATTTTTTGCTGCTCAACTTTTGCTGCTCTTGTGGAAAGGGACTTGCTGGTATCTACCACAAAGAATGTTAGAAGGGAATGCATTCAATCTAGCCAACATAAAAGCCCTACTTTGGAGAGGAATCTCAAGATTGTATAAATAATGAGACATCTTCCTAGGCTGAGAGCTGAGACCTAATGAAGCAGGGAAATATATATAAGGTTGTTCAGGACAAAGTTTGGAAAATTCCAGATCTAAACGTCTCTGTTTAATAAATCAAAAATTATATATTTCATCAGACAGAAATGAATCTTCTACTGCAATCCCTATATGATTGAGTTTGGACATAATTCCAGCCTGCCAGATTGCATAGTATGAATTGCTTTTTAAGTAAGTAAGCAAGCTACCCATCTTAGCTCTAAAACAAATTTTAAGCCAGATTTTGAAAGTTATGATCCATGCCTTCATTTCCGGCAAGGATTGACCCGTTTCTGAACAAAGTGTAAAATATGAAACACATTTAGGCACTCTCAAAATTTGCCTAAGAAAAGAAGCCTAGATATCATCTACTTTCCAATTAAAAGTGTTAATCCATATGGGAATATCATAAAAGATTTGTGATAGTGTTTTAGCGTTAAATACTCTAACGGCAGCAGAAGCACATTGGTTACCCCTTGTAAAATAGAATTGTTTAATTTGAGATGAAGAACATCTAGTCAAATTTATTATTCTATTGCGGTACATCAACCATTTGAGATTGTAATTAAAGGTAATATCCAGATATTTAAAACACTTAGTTTGTTTGATTTCCAATTGACCAATAAACTATTTCTGTGGACACTAGCTTTTGGAAAAAAACACTACTTTAGATTTAGAGTAGTTAACAGTGAGTAGATTGCATTGGCAGTAACTGCAAAATGCATTCAAATATCTTTGTAGGCCCACTCTTGTATAGGAAAGGATGGATGTATCATCGACATAAAGAAGCAAAGGTACAGCCAAACCTTCTCATCTAAGAGGATGGCCATTTATAGAATTGAGAAAAAGATTAAAAAGATGGGAGGCCAAAACACAGCCTTGTTTAACCCCCTTCAATGCGGGCACTTTATCAGTTAAATGGCCTCTTGTAGAGTATTTTACTTGACAGGTTGTAGCCGTGTGGAGTTTCTTCAATAAAAATAACAATCACATATCTATCTCTATGTTCATTAGTTTACTCCATAAATTGTCTCTGGATATTGAATAAAATGCACTCTTCAAGCCAATGAAGGCTACATCAAGTTTTTTCCTTCCTGAGTTCATATATTTATCAGCAAAAAAGGCCAAAGTGAAACAATGATTTATAGCAGATTTTCATTTAGAGATGTTGTTATTTAATTTATTTAATTGCATCCAATCTGTTAAATGGCACTCTAAATGTTTGGCATATAATTTACCCACAATAGATAATAAACTGATAGGACGGAAGTTCTCACATAAATCTAGGCTCCCTTTTTTATAAATTGGGACTATTACAGAGTTTAATGAGGAAATTGGGATCATTCCATACATATCTATCAATGTAAACAACTTGGCCAATGGTAAAGACCACTATTCAGCAATTTTTTTTAATGAATTCAGCAAGGAGTCTATCAGGACCTGGTGCTTTACCTGCTTTTAGAGCCTCTATTAGATCAACAATTTCATCAGGTTCAACAGGAAGCAAAACAGGGATATCAGAAGGAATGGTATTTTCTGTGATAATAAGAGGCGGGAGGTGCATCAAATATCACAGAGAAATGGTCAACCCATATTTGTGGGATCGATAAAAGCCTTATGGTTTAAGCCACACGAAATTATTCTCCAAAAGGATTTGCTATCATTAGATTTCTCAGAATGATAACGTTGTTCCTAATTACGCTGGAAATATAATTTCTTTTTGCTTGCAACTACTTCCAAAAAGGATTTCTTACATTGGAAGTAGTTTAATTTCTTTGGGTCTCTGGTCTGCTGGGATTCTTTAAACAACTCTCAATTTGCCCGCTGATGCGGGGAGGGCGGAATATAAATGTAATAAATTAAATTAAAATTAAATTAAAAATTTCTTTTTCCATGTGAAATAATCCTGATCAAACCAATTAGAAGAATTGGAGACACATGGGTTCACAGGTTTGGCTTTAGAGCTGTAATACTTGGTTAGCAAAGAGAATCCTGAAAGGACTTCTTCATATGAGTAACAAACTCAACTATCCTGAGAATTGCTGAAAATGAACAAGTCAGCATGGCTGACTATCATGCTGCTTTTTCACCTAACAATCAATTACAATCCAGTCATTAGTCAAACTGGAACTCTTCATCATCATGTTGTGCAACCCTCTGTATCTACAATTTCCACAGTCCATGTTTGTGTTCTAGACTACAGAATGATCCATGTGACAAATGGAGATATCAGGAGTATTACATACTTCAAGATGGTGCAAGGTCTGAAAAAGTCAGCTGTGACTCACGAAAGTTCATACCCCACCACAAATGTTGTTAATCTTATAGGTGCTACTGGACTCTTGCTCCATTTCAACAAACACCACCCCAAAAGTGCTTTAAAAACTTCAACAAAGACGACCAACAGGGTGAAATGTCATTCAGACTAAATGACTTACCTGCAAAAAAAAATAGCCTTCTTCAAACAGTCTGACTTGGAAGATGGCCCCCTACCTTGACAAGAGACAAGGGCTGTGCTTGACCAAACACACAGGAAGCATGCTGACCCCATCACCTCAAACCTGGTTGACAGATACATGGGTCTAGGAAGTGACAAGCTGGCTCCGACAGCACTGTCAATGCTGCACTGTGTGCAGGCAATGTGGTCTGGCATGCAGCTGTTTGGCACGGCTGCCAGAAATTGTCTACTTCTGGACTAAACATTTGCAAAGTTACTGCTGAAATCTCATTTATGTTTTCTTCTAAAGGAGGACATGAAATTTGAATGGTATAAAGAGTATCAAAAGTTTCAAGGAGTCCAGACATTTTTGTTTCAGTATCCTGTAACTTTTGACCCTAAGAAGTAAATAATTTTTACTAGATGCACTGAGTGTGATGTTTATGCATAGCAGTTTAGTATAGATATGGAAAGCAGAACTTAACCGAGTAAGAAAGGAACAATGTTATTTAAATAATCTGTTCTGAATGAATGCCCATGAAGCTTGTTCAGAAGCACCTGTGGTACAGTGCAATACCAAAATAAGAGATATAGAACACTTTAAATACTAACAAATGTATTATGTCATAAGCTTTGTCAGATGTTTCTAATGAAGCAGCCTCTTGAAAGCTTATGCTACAATAAAACTGTTAATTCTTAAGGTAGTGCTGACTTGTAGTGTAGTGGTTATAAGGTTGAACCAAGACTAGGAAGACCCAAGTTTAAATTCTACTCTGCCACAAAGGTCACTGGGCCCCCTTGGGCCAGCCACACACACATCCTAACCGATTCCACTGGGTTGCTTTAAGAATAAAATAGTGGGTGAAGACAAGGCATATTATCCTTCTGGTTTCTTGTGGGAGGGTAGGTGGGTGGGAAAACATCCTTAGTAGACCCACTTAAAGTATGAGGAGTGATGCCTGTGTCAGGGCTCGCGGCGGCCACCTCTGGGCGGGGCGCTGGCATGTCTGATCCTCACGTCAAAGGGGTGCCAGGGATGCTGCAGCACCATGCTCTGTGGAAGGAGGGGCGGTTTACCTCACCCAGACTCCCTCTCAATCCACTCACTGGCCTGCTCAACCTGCGTCACTCACTCCCTTTGATCTCCACCCTCTCCTCCTTCACCAGCTCTCCTCCTCACCTCTGGTCTCACTCTGCTCCAACTCCACTCCATCACTCCTACTCAACCCACCACCCCAGTGCTCTTCTGAGCCATCCTTTATAGGGCTTTCTCTCTCTGCCCTGCCTCCTTCCAAGCTCCACCTGTCAGGCCACACCCCTCCTTTGCCTTCCAGCATTGTCCTGGGCTGCCTCCAGCAGCTGCAGCTGGGGTAGCTGATTTGGCTATGTTGGTCGGCAACAGCTGTGTCTTGCTGGCTGGCTGTCAAGCTTCTCTGGCTAAGCTGATTGCTGAAGGCAGGCTCAACTGTGGCCCCTTGGCTGGCTGCCCTGTGTCAGCTCCATCTGGAGTTGCTTGTTTCCTGGCGTCTCCTGACCCAGGTTATTGCCTTCTAGCTGGTGTATGGGCTGGGGCGTGGCTCTGAGCTGCTGTGGCTGCTTCTCCTCCTTGTCTGGTAAGGGCTCTGCTGGGGCAGCTGCTGGGTCCCTATTCCCCCTGCCTTTGCCCTCTCCCTCTGCTCTGCTTAGCCCCCTATCTTCCCACTGGAGGGCGGAGCTAGCTGGCCTCCCCCTGCCCCTTCTAGCCCTCTGAGGCTTGGAAGCTCCATCTCTTCCCCCTGGTGGGGGCAGGTTCTGGCCCTGGATGCCGGCTGGGGTGGATGGACAGTTGTCTCCCAGCTGCCTGCTGTTGCTTCCTCCCGGCAAGTCCGGGGGCTGTGCCTCAGACCCCGGACAGCCTGCACATACCACTCTCTTCCTGTCCAGCTACACATTGTCCTTCCAGACATACTGTGCTCACAGAAAGTGGAACGTGGTGACAAGCAATTGACCCTCTACTCGGCCCAATCTCTACCATGGGAAAACAAGCAGAGGCTCTTTCTTTATTGTCACTTGCTATCCATCCATCAGTAATTTGGGCTGTTTTGGATAGAGGCGGGACACCTGCCTGCGTGTGGGGCATGTTAAATGCTTGATCATGCAGGCTGTTGATACTTCTTTAAAGTACCACAACTCTTCACTGTTTTTATCCATGAAGTTGTGATCACATGAAGTAATGTTTCATTGGTTTGTTTGGAAATTCCCACCATACAGTCTCCACCTAATTCTTGTTTACACTTACGACAAATTGTAAAGAGTCAGAAGAGGACGGTTTCTCTTTGCAGAAAGCTGATTCTAATTCAGTAATACGTCCCCCTGTGTTTAATGATTCTGACACTTAACACAGCTTGCCACCAACTTACTGGAGTAGAAGTTCAGGCCACAAATCTAATCACCTGGATTTCTAATGGAGCCTTTTTAAAAAATCAGGAAAGGAAGATGAATTTAGAGATAAGTTGTATGATTTCGTTAAAAGATCAGCTTCACATTACTCCTGTGAGGTTTTCAATGAATATAATGTTCTGCTGCTTATCTCCTATTAATTTTTCAATTAGATCCAAAACGCAGAACTGACAATTAAGGTAACTGGTGCTGGTAGCAAGTCAACCGAGACATTTTAACTCAAATCAGATGTGAAACAGCTGATCATGTAATGGCCTAAAATTTGAGCAATGAAGAGCAAAAGCTCTGGAGCTGAGATTTTGCTGAGAATATTTTTAATCTCCATTGATAATGATGAGTTATATAATAATAACATTCAATTTATATACTGCCCTTCAGGACAACTTAATGCCCACTCATAGCGGTTTACAATGTCATTATTATCTCTACAACCATCACCCTGTGAGGTGGGTGGGACTGAGAGCTCTAGAAGAGCTGTGACTGACCCAAGATCACCCAGCTGGCTCCAAGTGGAGGAGTGGGGAATCAAACCTGGCTCTCCAGATCAGAGTCCCGCACTCTTAACCACTACACCAAACTGGCTCACACACATCCACATGCAGACCATCAGGCTTTGGTACCAAGTCATATTCTAAGTAAAGCCACCATCATTCATGACTGTAGTGGAAGCAGATTTTAAGAACTCTGATACTGCAAATATTTGTACAAAGAATTAACACTGATATATCTGCAACGATCACTAACATATTGCGGAATATCGTTTTCAGATACGACATACTAAAATAAGGGAAAACTGTTATTATCATGAACAAGCTTATCATACTTTTTATATTCAAAGACTTCTGTTCGCCTCATAATCATACATGATTACAACTTTAATGACAGCAGCTGTTTTAAGGGAATTGCAATAATTCTCTCATCTGAAAGCTGCTCAAGTCTAGAATGTAACAAAGCAAATGATGCCATAAATTTGGTTAATGCGATGCCTTGTTTTTTGCAGAAGGATGCCGAGGGAATAATGGCTATCCAAATAAATGGAATTCCAAAATCCTGCTCTAGGACAGATTTGGTAAAGATGCTACATCTCGGAAGAGCGCTTGCAACAATGTCAAGTAATATTGGTACTAATTAATTGGCAGCTTTTTCTACTTGTCATCATCTCTGCATCACAAACGATGAGGCTGCTTGTTCCTTTTATTGAACCAGCTTGGCCTAGACTAGCTTGTCCCGCAGTGACATGTATATTGAATACAAATCAGACAGCAAAGCTTTAAATCTGTGTTGCAGCTCTCATTTCCAATTCGAGAACGGTACTATAATCATAAGCTTCTAGTGGATGAAAGGAAATCAGTACTCTGAATATTAGCTAATGCCACATTTGCAAGTCCTGAAGAGATCTGTGCTGTTTTTTTTTTTTTTAAAGATCATTTCTTGTGAACCTATATATATGAATTGCTTTGTACTGCTCGACTGATAGAAGCAATGCCTGTGCTGGGATTAAACCCTTTTCATCATAAAGCCTCATCTGGTTCGGAGTCCAAGTCCATCAAACCTTTTCCCTTTAAAGTCCCGCCTTTGATTCGACATCAATTTATTCAAACCGCAGCTGGGTGGCTGAAAAACGAAAGGACAGCATCATTTAAACCAACCGTGTTCCCAACTTGAAAGAAGGGCTATAATTAAAAAAAATGGGCATAAAAGAATGGAAATGGGATAATATTTTTTAATGGTAGTTCAAAGGCTGACAGATGTCAAAGTCTTTGAAGATGTCAGTACAGTGAGCAAGAAGTTGCCATTAAATAGTATGCCTGAGAGGTGAAGCAGCTTTTTAATGACTGAAAAAGCCCTTGCAGGCACATCCTTCTGTTTTTAATTTGTCAGAGTTTCTGCTGTATTTTCTGAATAATGGCATATGATTATAACTGCATAGCATACATATTTTTATATTTGCTTAAATGAATACTTTATTTCACATTCTTACAGAACTAGATATGAACAGGGAATCTTTACGAGAGAGCCCATACAATTTAGATTCCTTCACATATTTATGGTAATTTGATGGCACTGGCCAAAGATAGAGTTACTGTGCATTATATGCTTTGTTCTTTAAATGGTGCTATTACTAGAGCCATCACAATTTGCATGTGTTAGTTTTGAACAAGACTATCCCTTCTTAGGCATACAAAAATGATTGATTCCTTTTATAATTAGCCAATGGGCTAAAATGTCATAAACAACAACGGCTTGGAAGGGAAAAAATCCACAACATAACCGAAACATATGAGAATTTAGAATGAAACATTCTCAAGCAAAAAAAATGACTTTTGATTCATTACAATGTACAAGTACAACATACTTGAACATAACTGCTCCTATGAGATATCGGAGAAGCAATAAGAATATTTATGGTCCCTCCACACCAGGGCTTTTTTTTTCAGCTGGAACGCAGAGGAATGGAGTTCCAGAACCTCTTGAAAATAGTCACATGGCTGTTGGCCCCTCCCCCTGATCTCCAGACAGAGGGGTGTTTAGATTGCCCTCTGCACCGCAGCGCAGAGGGCAATCTAAACTCCCCTCTGTCTGGAGATCAGGGGGCAGGGCCAACAGGCATGTGACCGTTGTCTCTGAGGACAACCCACTGAGTTCCACCACCTCTTTTCCCAGAAACAAAGCCCTGCTCCACACTATATACGTTAGTTTTGTAAAATAATAGTCACAGGTAATAGAAATTAAATTGGATATAAACATATGAAATAGGTACATGGAAGAATAACAGAATGTTCACCCTATGAGATGGCCTTGGTCATGCCGCAAATAGCAGCTGCAATCATCTCAAATTCTGCAGTTCTTTACCGTTCCAGCTTCATCTTCACATCATATCTCATTAAAGAGGTCTTACCCCTCCCTTCAGTCACACATATTGTTAGATACACTGCACAGTGTGTAACAACGAATGAAAGCCAGCTAATTCATAGGCCAGTCTAAAACTCCATGAAGAGGAAAGATGTACACGTGGAAACATACAAGACATAGCATGATGACCTTCTTCAAATAGTTCAAAAAGAGAGGGAGAGATAGCTACTTCTAGCATACACACACATTTTTATTTTTCTATACTCAACAGGAAAAACAGAAATGAGAAAAAGAAAGAAGAGAAAAATGAGTGAGAACATCCGTTCTCTTGCTTGCTCTAGTTTGACCCTCTCTCCCCCAATCCCACCATGAGAAGCTAAAGGAACCTACAGTTGCTTCTCTGTGGTTCGACATCACATCACTGGAGACTGTATGTGAACACCCCTGACAGGAGATCCCTGTTACAGACAGTTACATATACTTTCCTAGTAGAGTGGACTGCACCGCAGATAGGGGCCTGAGACTGAGGTGTGCACTGCAGAAGAGAATTCCGATCTCTCGTCCTTTCATTCCCCGTGCATTCAAAGTGCCAGTGGGGGACAAGCGGCTATATCTGCCAACAGTCTACTTTTATGGGAAGGTGACAAAGGCTGGATTGTGCTCATCTTGCCATCTTTACCAGTCATCTCTTCCAACACAGAGTGACCTGTCTGTAAGAGCAACTGCAGGCAGGAATTTGTCACTCTTGGAGAATGAGGACCTCCTACCCTGGCTATGCTGCCACCCAATTCCCATGACTTATGCATCCTGGATCAGTGAATGAGAGTACGTCAGCATTCAGAGAAACGTGAATGGGCTAAGCTGATCACTAGAGTGGAACTCCATCATACTTTGTATTTAGTTACTGCACACTCACAAGAATATATGGCCACACAACCATAAAGAGAAGAGTTCTTTTGAAAGAAATCCCAGATTACTATGAGCATCCCATTTCCTTCCTTCTTTTTCTCAGGTGAAAATGCTGCCAGTGATCTCTAAATAATATGGTCCTTTTCCCAGATGACCAATTTCCAGCATTTCAATTAATAGACCAATAACAACTAGCAGATGCCAAGCTTGCAGTGCACTTGACATTATGCTGGATTTTTTGTAGCATGGACTTCTGTTGCAGAAAGATCGGAAGAGATTCCAAGCTACTATTTTTGGTGGAAAGCACATCATTCATGTAATGTCTATTTCTGACTTCTTTTTTCAATTAAAAGGTAAGAGATATACACGTAAGTCTGTTCATTGATTTATTTATATTTCTTCTACTAATGCTATTACTGTCTACAGCACTTTAATATATATTTCTTCCCAATACAGTCAAGTTTGGAGTATTTTTTCATTTTTAAAAAAGCAACAACCCTGGGAGACAGGGATGCTGATTAGACATGAGCACGACCCTCCACCCCCCCAAATGAACCATGAGATTCATGGTTTGGGCAGTTTATGGGGACCTGCCATGGCAGGTACCTTTAAACTATCAGCTGGCAGGCGGCAGGGTGGGATCCCCCCTGCTGCCTGCCAGCTGATTTAAAGGGACCTGCCCTTGCAAGTCCCTTAAACGGGCAGTTTAAATGGCCATTTCCCTGGGGAAATGGCCATTTAAACTGCCCCTGTAAATACGACCCAACGAACCAGTATAAAGTCTGTGGAAGTTACATGAAAAGGAACTTCCACGAACCCTGGTTCACGAAACCCGAACCAGCCTGTTCCGTGGGTTTTTTTGGGTTGTATTTAGGTTCAGGCCCATCCCTAATGCTGATACGCGCAGGCTATACACTAAATCCATGGGAAGAGGAACCCATTTGCGGGGAGGGTGGGATAGAAGGTTAATTAATTAATTAATTCAATAAACTGGAATCTAGGACTCAAGTGTCAAATTTAATTCTCTTCTCAGAGGACAACACTGATTCTTGTACCTTATCTCATGCTAGAGGTTCCTAAGTCACAATAAGTTTAATAATCATAACTAAACCACACACACTAAATGATGCCCAAACCCCACCTACAATTGGTTTAGCAACAGCCCAAAGCTAACTTCGGGAAAGAAGTTTCCAGACAATTCACACAAGCGGACAGAAATTCCCATAATTGTAGCAGTCTGTCAAAATGTTCAGTGTGATCTCAGCTCTTACAAGATTTCTAAAAAAATAATCAAGTTAGGTTGAACCTAGGGGAGAGATTTTCACAGTTGTGGTTCACAGATGACAGTTAAGAAGGCAACGTCAGGTAATTGTAGAGTTCATGGCAAGACACAGGGAAGGAGGTTTTCTATAAGCTAGATACAGACAGATGAAGGAATTCTTACATAGGAAACGGTTTTAGTATGAATTATACAGCGAGCGCACTAAATAAGGGTAAAGATTCGTCAGAAAGGTTTATATTTGTTACCATGCAGCATTACAGCAGCTATAGAGTGGCAGCCATGGAAACATGGCATATCAGTGAAACTGAATCGGAGGGGTAGATTCAAATCCCAGTTCAAAAGATGGTATTCCCGAGATGGCCTATATGGGACCTAACAACATGAGCTCATTCACTTGCTCATTCTCCAGCATGGCATATATCATTATGTATAACAATGCCCTTCTGCTCTTTATATATGACAGTCCCTACACATACAAATAAACAAACTGGCACAAATTTGACATTAAAAATTACAATGTTCAGAAATTGGCAGAATGTCTCTGAGGATATTATCGGTGTTTTGAACATCACTACTGAAGCAACTGCTCATCAAAGGAAAACTCCATCACTAAACTTCTGAACTGGGATTCATTATAAAGTTTTACATTACTAGAGTGGGTTCTGGTCCATGAAAGTTTATGTTGGAATCAAATCTGGTTAGTCTTTAAGATGCCACAAGTTTTCTGCTTATTTTATTGTATTTTATAATAGGGGCCCCTAACATAGCTTATATGGACACAATGCCCACTGACATATTTCCTGGCACAAACCTCGGCCGTTTCCAGACAGCTTACCTGCCTCCGGAACGTCGCACCATCTTGCAGGGAAAATGCGAAATATCGCGACGTCGTGCAAAACTCACACGACGTCGCGCAAAACTCACGCGAGAAAACACGATATTTCACGTTTTCCCCGCAAGATGGCGCGACGTTCCAGAGGCAGGTAAGCCGTCTGGAAACGGCCCTAGTGAAAAAGGGATAGAACAGTGAACTCTTTCTATTCTTCCTTAGCTTTATGCCTGAATGGGTTAAAGCTATTCCAAAACTGGGGCGGGGGGAGAGAGTCAATGCCATTAGCACTATCTTTAAAAAGCCTGATGCAAAGGACCCTATCAACATGTATGTAAAGTTTTGGAACCTGCTTGCTAGCTCTATCTCAATCAGGTAGTGAATAAAGATGATTGCATTTTTTCTATTTTTATTCTAATTTTGTTTGCTTGTTCTTGATAATAAGCTACCTTGGTTGCAATAAAATTTTATCTAAAGCAGATACCTGTTTGCACCCATGTTTTGCAAAGTAGCTGGTTTAGACTGGTAGCGTGCTTTCTTGAAAAGGGTTTCCTGCCCCCAGAATGTAGACATTTGGCTGGTGAAGACAAAGAATCCAGTCCTTCACCAAGGTTTGCAGTGGCAGTTATGAAATGTTAGTCTTTGCTAGGAAGTTACAGTGTATTTCAGGACTGCAGTGCGTGTTATATTTGCATACAAGACAAGCAATGCTGGCTAATATTGGGTAGAAAAGAAGAACAAATGGGCTACAAAACACACCAGACAGGGGAAATTAGCATGTAAACCTATGAAGTATATTATAATCAAAGTATAATGCCTTTTATACTGAAATGAAAATATTACCATCACATAAAAGGCTTAAACGTCTAACATTTTATTAAGAAGAAATTTGCACTACAAATTCTTGCTATGTATTTTCTATATTCAGTTTACACTTGCCAATATACTAGAAGATACAGAGAATTAAAAAGTTTAAAAAATGAACAGAAAACTTGAGAAACTCAGCGATGGTATGAAATCACTATTTAATTTGAAATCAGTGTCAAATAAAAACTTCTTTGTCGAGTTCTATCCATCCGCCCCATCATACCCTAATCTCAAATCACTACTTTTTTCTATAAACTCAGTTGCTCTTTTCAAGTCTTAAAATTGAATAATTACAACGAGACCTATTTTTTAAGGGCTGTGAAACACTTCTACAGATACTTCAATGTAAGTGGAGGCTGGTTACTGAACCAAGCCAATGTTTATGGATTCCAGTTAGTGCCCCCAAAATGTCAAGCTTCAATCAACGTCATCTTTTATATTTTGAGGATTCTAATTTGTCCAGCATTCTCTGAGCGCCAATTTCATAATTGTGCCAAAAGAGACAAACTTTGCCATCCTAAACAGAGCTGACTTTAATAGAATGGTGTAACTCTGCTTAGGAGGGCACTGATAAGTTATCCCTCCTCCTGTGGTTTCATTTGGTATTTTGCCTCACGTTAACCTAAAAGAGTATCCCCTACTAACTAGGGATCAATAAAACTGCTTCAATTTTTACAACGCATTTTGCTTTTAGTAGATTCAGTTTTGCCATATCTAATCTCTCTCCTAACTCTTATCTAGGTACATTTTCATGTCTCTTCTGAGTGATGTTCTCTGCTGAGTTTCAGGTGGGTAGTGTTGACCTGAAGCAGAAAAGATTCAGGTCCAGTAGCACCTTTTAGACCACTAGATTTCCAGAGTATGAGCTTTCTAGAATCAAAGCTGTTTGCCACTCCTCCTAATTTGGTATCATCAGCAAATTTAATGAGTAGCCCATTTACCCATTCATCCAGATCATTGATAAAAATACTGAAAAGTACTGGGCCCAAAACTGAGCCCTGTGGCATCCCACTGGACACCTCCCTCCAATCTGATGAAATGCCACTGACCACCACTCTTTGGGTGCAGTCCTCTAACCAGTTCCCTATCAGGTTAGAGCTAACAGCCTTTGCTCTTCTAAATTCTATCTCTCACGTGGCACACAACAAGGATGCCCTCTATCTCCTCTATTGTTTACACTTGCCCTAGAACCCCTGGCAGACGCTATACGACAGAACACCAATATACAGGGTGTCAAAATAGGCAATAAAGACCATAAAATCAGTCTATATGCAGATGACATGGTCCTTAACTTAACTAACTCCATTACTTAATTACTGGCAATTGAAGACACTATTTGACAAAACACAAACAGATTTCCAATAGTTTTATTTGAGAAAACATGTCCAACTCTTAAACAATTATATCAATACAAATGGGTTCAAATTTCTTGAAGGTACCTAGGGATACATGTCCCTCTCAATTTATCAGATATCAAAAAACTCAATTTTCAAAAGCTACACCAAGATATTTTTCTAAAATTGAAAGAATGGAACAAGATGAATTCAGCTTGACCCAATCGCTTACATTTAATTAAAAAAATTATTTTACCGAAATTTTTATTTCGGTTTCGAACTCTGCCCATAATGCTCTCAGATAAAGAATTACTGCAATGGCAGAAAACTCTGAATGTCTTCATGTGGGCATATAAAAAACCCACAAATTAGAAGCCAGATTTTGTTCCGACTGGCATCTAGAGGGGGTTTGGACTTCCCAAACTTGAAAAACTATTACAAGTCTACAAATGTAACTAACATAATTACGATGTTAAAGAGATATCGTTCTGAGAATTGGATACAAACAGAACAGGAAGTGGCCAAACCATGGTCTTCACTAGATACTATATGGGTCAAGTCTCAACTCCGAGTGACCCAGATAAAAGATAGCCCTTTTCTACACACTTCCCTAAAAATTTGGGATGCTAAAGAAAAAATCTTGGCTCCAGATATTTCAGTTATGTCTTCTTTTTATAATCAACCCTGGTTCCCACAGGGGATGGAAGTAGATGATTTTTAAAAAAATGGAAACAGGCTGGAATTTATCGTATACAGGATCTGACACACAAGGGTCGTTTACTTGGAAAAGTCCAATGAGAAAGAATAATAAAATGTCCTATCCCTTGGCTTCAATATTGTCAAATAAACCACCTATTTGTAGACTTTAAAAAATCAGGAATGTTTAATAAGCAATTGACAGAGTTTGAACTCATGCTTAAAAACAATGAGGATGCCCCTAAGGGAGTCCTCCCCCAAATATATAAAATCTTAACCTCACTAGATAACATAGAGATGTTGTGATACCAAAAAATATGGCAGAAGGACCTCAAAAAAGAACTCCTGGATGATGTCTGGGAAGAAATCTGGTCTTCACCAAACAGCAAGTCGAAAACTTTTAATATTAGATTTCAATATTTTAAATTAATGACTAGATGGTATTTAACCCAAATGCATTTACATCAAATAAACTGCTCCAACTCAAATGAATGTTGGAAACAGTGTGGTTTATCTGGAGATTACCTCCATTGTTGGTGGAGTTGTAAAACAATAAATACTTTCTAAAAACAAATTGCGGAACAAATTAGGAAAATTATGGGAGTGACATTGCCGTCTACTACAGAATTGATGCTACTTTATTATTGGCAAAACTTAAAAATAACAAAACCGGAAAGGAACCTTATTGCAATTTTGCTGGGAGCTGCACAGTGAACTATTTCTTCTCAGTGGAGATCCAACCGCCCGTTAACTTTAGATGACTGGCATGGGAAAATTTGGGATCAGATCACTATGGAAAAAATAAATGATAAATCTGAAACAATTAGACCATGAAGATTATCAATCTGATTTCAAATCTACCTGGCTTCCCGTTCTGAACATGGCTGAACAAAATATTATTCCTCTTAATATGATCTACAGGAAATTGTTGTGTTTATGAATGAACCTCTGACTTTGATTGTAAAGACAATCATGAATTGAGATAGAATGTCCTAATGTTTGTATTTAGTAATTGGATAAGGACATAGTTCTCTACTCTGAGAGAATGTATACATTATTTACTATGTGATAGATTTTATAATTTTTGTAGGTATGTGTCTTCTTTGGTGAAATAAATTTAAAAAAATAGTGGGCTTGTGCCCTGATGCAAGTTACACGAAATTTCCATTTATACAAAACTATGGTGGGGGAGTATGGGCTCTCCACCTTCCCCCATTCAAAAAACAAATATTCCATCCATTAGAATCATGCTTCTTGGGCAAGAGATGTTTCCAATGGGTTGAACTGAGTATTTTGAAGAAAGGTTAGAAGGAGGTAGTGGATCATTGGCCCAAAGTAGAGGGCATGTGGCTCTTCATCCGATGCACAGTTAATTTGGCTTCTGTAGTGAAGACAGAGGGGTCCAAATCCACTCTGCCATTTAAGCAGAGACCTACGTTTGCTGCAGTACCCTAACACACTAAACGGAAAGACTAAATAAAATCCTGTCCTCAAGTGGTATGTTTTGCTCTTTAGATATAATTCACAATGTAAATATGCCCTTCATGTAAATTAAAGGTTGCTTTTAATAAAAAAATAACTTTTCACTGAGGTTTTTTATACTGTTGATCAGGAGTGCTGCTTTTGAATTTTATAGGGTTTGTGCTGTAAAGCTGCTTTGAACCCACATTTGAGGGAGGAAAAACAAACTGCAGCCATGCCAGCATCTTTTTTCCAGGTGGAGGGTCCTGTCCTTATTACTCTGAGAGGTAAATGCAACCACTATTTGCCTCCAGCCCCAATTGCTGCTGCTGACTATGTAAGTCCAGTTACAATTTCCCTTGAAGACCAAGGTGATTCAAATCTGCTGTGTGTGGATGGAGGTGTTCTGCTTGCCTGGAGGACAATCACCAAGCATAGGAACTGCTGCGGCCTGACTATAGAGTCCCAGCAAATATAGATATGTCTGCAAAGCAGATAAGAATTGCCCAGAATGGCTGCTCATTCAGCAGCTGGAAGAGGGAAAGCAACCAAGACATTAGAAAGAATCAGAAAAAAGGAGCCGCCTCTGCTATAGGTACTCAGTCGTCAGTAATCCACCCACAATGATGCCAAGAGAGCGGATGGGAAAAGCGAGCTTCAGGCCAGCTTTCTAATGCAGCAAAGGGCAGATAATTTTGGATGTGTTCATGGGTGAGTTTGTATTTCGAATCATCTGCCTGCTAAACATGACCTGTAGCTTTATATTCATGAAGACCAAGTCTATGGATGTTTATTCAGAAATAAGGTTTAACAGCAGAAAAATAACGGCCCGAGATGTTTCATCATCTTTGTCCATCCATAAGCCTCCCGCTTGTTGATGTTTATCCGTCAACACTCCAGTGGAGTGTTATCCCCAACTTACCCTGTGAAAGATAGACATATAAAAAGGAAGGGAAGAGCCTAGGGGCAATCCTCCTTTGCCTCTGGCAACCTAATTAAATATGAAAATAGAATCTCCCATTATTTGCAGCATATTCCATATAACATATGAAGGAAAAATAGAAGATTTTTTCTCGAGGCAGAAAACAACCAAACCAGATTGTGAAGGCCTATGGCCATATACAGTAAATTCAATTCAATTCAACCAAACCCTCACAGAAGATGAAAACAGAAGGCAAAGAGATGGTTTGGAGTGGGCCTTGACTTCAACAAGACAAAGAAAATCAATAGGTAAGATATCATCCTTCATTGTCCCTGCTGAGTTTAGGCATCACTCCATTGCAGGATGGACTAATGTAGTACAGAGCCAAAACAGAGAATTACTCATACGAGAAGGTAGGGGAACCTGGTCATAAAATTTCTTAAAATTTCTGAGTACAAAAATAAAGAGCTGTTGAAATTTTACTCTAGAATGCATCGATTAAAGTTACCAAAGCAAAACAGTTTATTAAGTGGATACTGTACTTATGCCCATGTCTTAAAATGTAGGGTACATTTCTTCTGGATGTTTGGGAAGAACTCACCATACCTAAAATCCGAAGGGAGCTTCTTGCTTCATTTTTTGTAGCCGCAAAGAGTGTCATAGCGACATTGTGGAAAGCACATAAGAGGCCGACAATTGAGGATTGGTTTGAAAAGGTTTGGAACAACTTTATTTTGGAAAAAATAACTGATGACTTGTACAGAGCTGAACACTCTCCTGCTGAAACGAACTTCTCTGATAAATGGTTTCCCTTTTTTGTATATATAGAAATGAATGACCTTCAACCAATGTCTAAAATTATACAATCAGTGACTAATTCTGGTTATTTCGCATTATAATCATCATTTTAGATTACATTGATATGTTTAACGAATACTGAAAGTTTTGTGATGTTTAATATACGCCTATAGTGCGAACTATTGTTATTGTACATTATTAACTTTACACTGTCTGTTATTTCCTTGAAAAGTTGTATTGATATCTTGTTTATTAATAAAAAAATTATTTTATAAAAAAATGTACGGTACATGACCTAGCAGAATTAAAAGCAAAGCCACATTGAGAGAGTGAAAGTCCCAAAGGCCTCTCATCACTTGGATACAGGATTTAATCCATTTTAGTATATGTGAAAGATAGAAAATATAGTTAATTGGTATGTAAGGAATAGTATGTTACATATATATATGTAGGGTTTTTTTAGTTAGTATATGTACTTATTATTACTTATATAATTTTTATATTTTTAACTAAGATAAGCAATATAGTTAGTGTAGATTGTAAAGATAATTAAAGAGATTTGATAGGTATAATATAGATATACATTACATATTACATTATTATTATGGACTTTAAGAATTTATATGATATACTTTTTAGATTAAGTTGGGTATGGAAAACTGCTGGGAGTCACCAGAAAAAGGGGGGGGGGAAGGATGGGGAAAATGCAATGGGGTGAATAATGACAATGATTTCTATATGTATGTTTGTAAACCCATCCAATAAAAAATTCTTTAAAAAAAAAAGGATTTAATCCATTTTGCAAAATAACCTGCGCGATAGGATTCTTAATTTTGATCATATCTCTTCAAACAATCGAAAGGGTAGAATATTTCCTTGATTCACTAATATTGCCAAATAGATTCTTCAGGTTCATCAAGTAGGTGCCACATGTGTGTGTTATGTACTGTCTAGTCACTTCCATCTTATGGCAATGCTATGAATTAACAACCTCCAATACACTGCATCATTACCAGCCTTGCACTGATACTGTAAACTAAAGGCCATGGCTTCCTTTATTGAGTCAATCCATTTCATGTTGAGTCTTCCTCTTTTTTTACTGCCTTCCACTTTTCCTAGTATTACTGTCTTTTCCAATGAGTCCTGCCTTCTCATGATGTGACCACAGTACCAAATAGCCTCAGTTTCGTCATTTCAGCTTCTAGGGAAAATTCAAAGTTGATTTGATCTAGAACCCACTTGTCTTTTTGGTGGTACATAGTATCCACAGAACTCTCCTCCAACACCACATTTCAAATGAATAAATGTTCTTCCTGTCAGCTTTTTCATTGTCCAACTTTCACATACATATACCGTAATGGGGAATACCACAATATGAAAATAGTTTTAGGTAGGTAGCTATGTTGGTCTGCAGTAGAACATCAGAATTTGAATCCAGTGGCACCTTAAGAGATCAACAAGATTTTCAGGGTATAAGCTTTAGAGATTCAAAGGGAACAAGATTTTCAGGGTATAAGCTTTCAAGAGTTAAAATTCAAGAGTCAAAAGCTTATACGCTGAAAATCTTGTTCCCTTTGACCTCTAAAGCTTAAACCCTGAAAATCTTGTTAGTCTCTTAAGGTGCCACTGGACTCAAAGTCTACTATAGTATGAATTATCTTGATCTTGGTTCCCAGAGATACTTCTTTATCCTTTCTTTCCTTTCCTTTAATGGTATGGCTTTACTGGCGATAGCCTTAAGCTTAACCAAACCGATAAAAAAAAATCATTCTCTCTATAAATCCACCCTAATCATTAAGGTCTTCTAGTTTTTACTTTGTGCTGAATTACTAGGAGATAAGAAACCACAGACTTAGTAAGATACAGATTACTATCACACAGAAGAAAGGAAAACCTTTGATCGTTATTTGTTACCCATAATTTCATTGTTCTCTAGAAGCAGAATTATCTAGAAGCAGTCTCTTTCTGTCTTCACTAAACAAAGGACGTTCAAGGACTAAGTAAATCAGGATACCTATCTTTTCTATATTACAGAAACACCACTGTTCTAAAAAAGGAACTCCTGTAAATTGGCCTTTTAATTAAGGTGACAGAACAGCATTTACAAGGCAATCCTAATCACAATTACTCCAGTCTAGCCCATTAGGACAGATCAATTAATCTAGTAGTCAGAAACATACTGCAATACCTAGAAGTAGTAAAAAAAAATTAAATATGTTGGGAGAATTACCAGAGGTTCTAATCCATAATAGGAGAGAAAACATCCCTCTAGATCACAAATTTGTACTTCTGAAATCCATCTCAAGTAATTCTTTCTTAATTCAAGCCAGAGCTCCTCTATCATTCTGCATAGATAACTGAAAGGCTGAAGCAAAACCTGACTGCTCTAATGTTTGGCCAACTAATCTCTTCCAGTTACTCTGGAAAGAATCTTCTCTTAATCTAATGAGGAGCCTAGTTCTACAATTGAAAAGATTCTTAATCCTAAATCTAAATTCATCTAACGAGCCAGCTGATTCTAACAAAGAAATTGCAAATTCTTTCCAGATATCTATTCCTGATACACATTTTGGCAATCTAGCTATTTTTTCAAACATTTTAAAAGAATCAATATCTTTCATTTTGCAGCTCTGGTATGTTTCCAGAGCTGCAAAATGTCCCTTCCCTTTGTTGTCTAGGGAATTAATTCTTGCTCCTTCCTTGCATAAAGAATGGGAGCTCTCTGGTTGGCAGCCAGAGCTGCCTATCGAGTTTTTAAGGGCTAGGATTGGTGTGTTCCTAGGACTGCAGAACATCTCTCCCCTCCGTTGCCTAGGGAATTAATTCTTGCTCCTTACTCACATAGAGAAGAATGGGAGCTCTTTGGTTGGTAGCCAGAGCTGCCTATCAAGGTTCTGAGGATAGGATTGGTGTGTTCCAGGGAATTGTCTAGGGAATTGTTAGATCGGCACCAAGATGTCTGGACTCATGGACCACGGATTGACAGACCAGTCCAAACAGACCAAAGTTCATGAAAAATGTGAGACTCATGAACCTCGTGTTTACAAACCACGAACCAGGCTGGACCGTGTCAAATTTAGGTCCGTTTTGCGGACCATGCCCACCTCTAGTCTCCACCCAATAAAACTCATGAACCTTTACCAATACTTCTTCTGGGACCAAATAATAATTAACCATACTGGCTCCTCTATGAGTAAAACAGGTAAATGCTCCTTCTGGGTCCACCAGTTTGTTCCCATTCACTAGTACCAGATCGTGGGATAGAACTAAATTTATTAGCTGCCTGCCAGCCAAATTTAATCCTTGGTCTTTATCTAACAAATTAAAAAGAAGAAAATTATGCAGAAAAACTTCCATATCCAGAGCACAGACCTTCAAAATTGTCTACACCAATATGGGCATTTAAGTCCCCGGTAATTATTAAATAGTGATTTGGTAACCCGTGACTTGCTTCTGAGATGAATTCATCTACTTTATCCCAGTTTCTTAACAGTTCTCCTTTCTTCAGTAGAGAAGGTAAATAAAATGTTATCAATAAAAAGGAAGGCGTAGGTAAAATTTAAAAGACTGCAAGCGCCAGGGAATTAAACACCAATATCCTCATTTCCTTTATATTCAAGGAATTTGACACTAAACAAGCTAATCATCCATTAAAGCAATCCTTTTTTACTACATCTCTCAGCTTATACTAAAAAAGCAGAAAGAACTTCTAAAAAAATTCATCCGATACCCATGTTTTTTGAATTAACAGGATATGGATCTTCTTAAACGAGTATATAACTTCTTTATCCATAAGGATATTTTCTAGTTGCTTCATGGCTTCCCTTCTAATTTTCTTTTTTTTTTTTTGAAAAAAAATTATTAGGTGAGAATCTTAATACATACAACTTTCAAATAACATCTCAATATCATTTTCCCCCACCCTTTCCCTCCCCCCTTTTTCAGGACTTCCAACAGCTTTCCAACCCTATATCTTAATCTATTCCTAATCTATCCCCTTTTTCTATAACTCATTATATCATGTTTACATTCTGCTTTGTTAAGCTAAGCTCTATCTGTTAGCTTCAGATCTATTATTATTAACTTAAAATCTGTTATCTATTACTATCGGTTAACTTCAGCTATATTTAAATTTAAGCTAACAATTAAATAAAATATCTACTTTATTAATTTTGCCAATATCTATTAACTCCAAATCCACTTAAATTTAAGCTAACAATTAGCTAATACTTCACTCCATATGGTAAAGATTCCATCTCTTCCAATAAAAAGAAACCCATTCTAATAATTTTCGAATTGCCATAGTTCCCCTTTCAGGTCCCACTTCTTTTCTAAATATGTTTTCAGTATCCCCCAATTAGTAAAGAATTCTGCCAGATTCTGATCTCTCAGCTTTCTTGTCATTTTATCCATTTCTGCCATGTTCAGCAATTTATACATCCAGTCTTCAATAGTTGGTATTTCTTGCACCTTCCATTTCTGCGCATATAAAAGTCTTGCTGCCATCATCATGTACAATAGTAATGTTCTGTATTGCATAGGAATATCTTCCATACTTAAATTCAGTAGCAATAGCTCTGGGTTCTTCGTTATTTGGGTCTGCAAAATCTCATTTATTACTTCTAAAATATCTCCCCAGTACTGTCTAGCTACATCACACGTCCACCACATATGATACAATGATCCTTCATGCTTTTTACATTTCCAGTATTTATCTGACATATTTGCATTTCCAATCGCAATTTTCTTAGGCGTTAAATACCATCTATAAATCATCTTATAGACATTCTCTTTAATACTGGTACAAGTTGAAATCTTCAATGTAGTTTTCCATAAATATTCCCATGACTCCATTGTTATTTCTTTGTGACAGTTAATTGCCCACTTCACCATCTGTACTTTGACTGTCTCATCCTCTGTATACCACTTCAAAAGTATTTTATAAATTTTAGATATCTTCTTTTTACTTTCTTGTAGTATAGTCTCTTCCAACTCTGAGTTTTTCCATTTGATTCCTCCTTTTGAACAATCCGAGTTGTAAAGGTCTCTAATCTGTCTATATTGGAACCATCCATAACAGGAGGATAATTCTTCCTCCATTTTGATTCTTATCATTTTTTGTTCCATAATCAATATCTCTTTATATGGTAAACATTGTTCTTCATTATAGATAGCTCTCGGATCGATCACTTCAAACGGTACCACCCAAGAGGGGATACCTTCACCCAGATATTTTTTATATTTTTTCCAGACCGTGAAGAGGCTCCTTCTAATATAATGGTGCAAAAACATAGAGTCAGCTTTTATTTTATCCTGCCACAAATAGGCATGCCATCCAAACAACTTCTTATAACCTTCCAATGTTAAGAGTTTACGGTCTTTCAGTGACATCCACTCTTTTAGCCAAACCAAACATATTGCTTCATGATATAATCTAATATTCGGCAACTGCAGTCCACCTCTTTCTTTAGTGTCACACAGAACTTTAATTTTTACTCGAGGTTTCTTGCCTGCCCACACAAAGTCAGAGATCTTCCTCTGCCATTTTTCAAATTGTTTGGTATCTCTAATAATTGGAATTGTTTGTAATAGGAACATAATCCGTGGTAACACATTCATCTTAACTGCTGCTATTCTTCCCAGCCATGACAGATTTAATTTATTCCATTTAATCAAGTCTCTATCAATATGTTGCCATAGCTTTTCATAGTTGTTCTTAAACAAATCAATATTTTTCGCAGTTCTCAATTCCAAGATATTTAACTTTATGTGTTACTTCACAATCAATAAGTTCCATTAACTCTTATTGCTTTTGTTTAGTCATATTCTTGCATAGTATCTTTGATTTCTTCTTATTAACATAAAATCCAGCCAGATCTCCGAACTCTTTTATCTTATCAAGCAACTTCGGCATGTTTTGTATTGGATCTTCCACTATAACCATCACATCATCCGCAAAGGCTCTAACTTTGTAGGTAAATTATTTAATCTTTATGCCTCTTATAGTATCATCTTCTCGTATTTGAATCAATAGCAGTTCCAAAATCAAAATGAACAGCAATGGAGATAATGGGCACCCCTGTCTTGTACCCTTTCTTATTTCCAATTTTTTGGTTAAATCGTCATTTACTACAATTGCCGCACATTGGTCTCTGTATATTGCTTTTACTGCTTGAATAAAATCTTTTCCCATTTGCAGCCTCTCCATTGTGGCAAACATAAAATTCCAGTTCAAATTATCAAAAGCTTTTTCTGCATCCACAAAGAAGAAACCAACTTCCTTTTCACAATGTTTATCGTAGTATTCTATAGCATTTACTACAGTTCTCAAATTGTCTCTAATTTGCCTGTTTGGAAGGAACCCTGCCTGTTCTTCTGCAATAAACTCAACTAACCAGTCCTTTAATCTCTCCACCAAACTTTTTGCAAAAATTTTGTAATCATTATTTAACAACGAAATAGGACGATAGTTCTTGACATTGCTTAAGTCTTGATTTTCTGTTGGTATCAATTATATGTTGGCCTCATTCCAAGACTCTGGTATCTTTTGTCCTTTTAAAACTTCATTCATTACCACTTTCAAAAAAGGTGCCAGTTCATTTTCCAATAATTTGTAGAACCAGGCTTCCCTTCTAATTCTCAATCTTCTTTTGATTTCTTGGTTGTAGTCTTCCTTTTTGTTGATAACTGAGCCAAGGTATAGAAAATCTTTAACAATTTCAATGTCTTTTTTGTAAACCCTAAAATTGTTTAATGCCCTTCAATAATTAGAATCTGTGTAGAAGGAGGGATTCATAAACAATCTTGAGATATGGGAAGAAAATCCAGGGCACTGCACCCATATTTGAGGACAGTGCATAAAGAAGAGTAGATAGTCAAACCCCCTGATTTGAAACTCATCTAGCCATGATTGTAGATATTTTAAGATGATTTCTAGTCAAAAGAAAGAATGGAAAACATAGAAGGAAGTGATTGGCCACTAGAGAAAAGCTAAGTGAAAATCCTTTCTGAGGTCTGGAAAAATATACATAAGCAAAGACCTTAGCTAATTATAATCTACTACTATTATTTCAAGGGCCAACATCTGTCACTTCAAGGTCTTGGATTTCAGACCTCCCAAAAAAATTCTATGGACCTTTTCACCTTTGCATGGCTAGGTTCTATTTTTCTTTGAATGTACTAAAATAGAAACACCTCACTTTATTTTGTTAGAACAATAATGTAGATTCTTTTCTCAAAACAATCAGAATATATGGTTGTTGTGGGTTTTCCGGGCTGTATTGCCGTGGTCTTGGCATTGTAGTTCCTGACATTTCGCCAGCAGCTGTGGCTGGCATCTTCAGAGGTGTAGCACCAAAAGACAGAGATCTCTCTCTGTCTTTTGGTGCTACACCTCTGAAGATGCCAGCCACAGCTGCTGGCAAAACGTCAGGAACTACAATGCCAAGACCACGGCAATACAGCCCGGAAAACCCACAACAACCATCGTTCTCCGGCCGTGAAAGCCTTCGACAATACAAATCAGAATATAATTCACCTATAGAGGACGCCTTAGCAATTTATATATTATCTATTTAAACGCTGGGCAGCCAGTTTCAATGTGAATTAATTATCTTTTTTTTTTCTTTTTAAGTAGTACACCTGGCAATATTGGGTATGTTTTCATTTGAAAGTAGCATGGTTTGTCCACAATTGGAATGCCATTAGAAAACGGTTATTTATCACATGAAGAGGTGGTAAGAATAGTGAAGAAAACTTCCTATTTTTCAATACTACCTCCCAACATACATGCCTTCTACACCTTTGAGGAAATATGATATGAGACAAAAACTTTGAACTACTTATAGAGAATACTTCATTTGAAGGGCTAATTGCTATCTATTTTGTTTGATTTGGAATTTCCCTTCTGGCTTCTGTGACAGCCACAGCTAAGTCCTCTCTTTCCCTCCTAAAAAGCCCATTCATTTCTCATCCTGTTGGTGCACTGAAGAGATAATAAACAACCAATCAGAACCCTTGGAACTCCCAGAGAGAAATGGGGGGGGGGGGTGAAAGAAAAAAAAGCTTAACTATCATTCTTCTCAGATAGGGTCAACTTTAATTTCGTTAAAACGTTTCTGTGTTGCCTTTCTACCAAAATATGGTCCTCAAGGTGGTGAACATAAAAAATATTTTAAATATAAGAACATATAAAGTATTTATACAATTTGGTAAAATATAGCAATGCACAACCCTACCAGAGTAGAGTGCCAAAACCAGTTAGTGGGTGAACACCAAAAGAAACAAAACAAATTCTTCACCTGATGGTTCCTGGGTTGCCACTTGTCTTGCCTCATTTGGTGGGGGCACCCAAAGCAGAGCCTCCGAAGATGACCGGATCAGACGGGTATGTTCATATGGGAGAAGCTGGCCTTAAGGTATACTTGCCTCAAGCCATATACAGCTTTAAATGTCAATATCAACACTTTGAATTGGGCCTGGAAGCAGTGAACATGGAACAAGACTGGAGTGATATGGTCCTACTAACCATTCCAGTCAATATTTTAGCTGCAGCATTCTGTACCATCCTGTACTGTGGCATCCTGACAGTCTTTAAGGGCACCCCCACATAAAGCGCACTGCGGTAATCTAATCTGTATCTTACCAGTCATTCTGACAGACAAATCAGAAATAGCTCTATCTCATAGTCTCTCTTCAGAAAGAAACAGACTGAGTCTGGTTTTCTAAAGCCTTCTGCAGATCCTACTCTGCAAATGGGCAAAATCTACACTTGGCCATACATGCACATTCTCTGTGGTAGCCCCTAACTTATGGAATGGCCTGCCTTAAGAGGTCAGGAAAGCTCCCACTCCTTTGGCTTTCCACCAACTATACAAAACAATTATCCAGGAGGGCATGCAACTCTGGAAATAGATCTGTTTTATAAGAAATGGATCAGACAGATGTCTTGGTAAAGGGTCAGGGCCCGTTGACTATACTATTGGGTACTGTCTGTCAGTGTATATATGCTCCTACTGAGAGTTTCCACATCATTTAATATGTTCATGTCAAATACGTTTTGTTTCTTAGTTTCTTATCTGTATTTGGTTCTATTCTTGTTTTCAAATTTCTGCGATCCATACCCCATTGTATGGCTTGTTGGATGTACTGGCCTCTGATTGTATTGATTTACCCCTATATAAACTACGAGTCTTAGTGAGAAAGTCAGACTATAAATAAATAGTGCAGTAGCCTAACATGCACACCGGTTTATAAGCTCCTAAACTTAAGCCTTTCAAGGCAGAGAGAAATTAAAGGGCAGACTAAAGTATGTGTGGTAAACACCCAAGACATTTTAGACTAGGTTGGAAAACCTGAGGAAAACTTGTCTGTTTTACCCTTATACAATTACCAGGCAGTTTCTGGCTGGTTCTTTCTCAATCATCTTATCCTACAATGAAACTGTTCCTTTAAATCTTGCACTCAGCCACATTTTTATTTAGTTTAGTTTTCAACACCAAAACCCTTCTTTCCCCTACAGGGAAATAAAATTTTGAACTCATTCTTGGTATAAATGAATGGACATAATGGGTTAATTATTGAGGCAGGTGTAAACAGCACAGGTGGCAAATAGCCAATGAACTACAACACACTAGCAAGTCAGTTCTTAAACAATTTTCTGGCCTCTGTGTTAGTTAAGTTCCTCGGTTACAAGGCTCTGTGGCATAGGCAGGGCTTTTTTTCAGGGAAAAGAGGTGGTGGAACTCAATGGGTTGCCCTTGGAGAAAATGGTCACATGGCTGGTGGCCCCGCCCCCTGATCTCCAGACAGAGGGGAGTTTAGCATGGAGGGCAATCCGCGGAGGGCAATCTAAACTCCCCTGTCTGGAGATCAAGGGGCGGGGCCACCAGCCATGTGACCATTTTCAAGAGGTTCTGGAACTCCATTCCACCGCGTTCCAGCTGAAAAAAAGCCCTGACAATATCTGTGTTAACTTGATTTCAATGGGACTTACTGCCAAGAAAGCAAACAGGATTTTCTGTCTAAGGCACTAGGGTACAGTCAAGGTTAAATGGGGTCAAACCAGTATATTTTCTGAATTCAATCTTCAGCCTTAAATATTACCAAGATTTTGCATTCCTAAAGTAGAGATAGGCTTACTACATATAATCATCATGAAACTATCAATCTGAATTCAAATTCCATAACCAGCATTTGGAAAGGACTCTCATAACAAGATTGTATTAAAATGTATTCTCAGTAACTGTCAGTGTCATGTGATCATTCTTAAGAGGTTCCAGAACTCCGTTCCACCGTGTTCCAGCTGAAAAAAAGCCCTGGGCATAGGTATTAATCTTCTGAGAGAGAGAGAGAGAGAGAGAGAGAGAGAGAGAGAGAGAGAGAGAGAGAGAGAGAGAGAGAGAGGAGTATATTAGATGTATCAGTAAGAGTTTCAGCCTAGGAACTGAAAGACCCAGATTTGAATTCCCATTCTGCCATTGAAGCTTGCTGGGTGACTGTGGACCAATCACACACACTCAACCTCACCTAATTCAAAAGACTGTTGTGTGCACAAGAGGAGAATGACCTAAACTGCTCTGAAATCCCATTGGGAAGAAAGGAGGGGTATAAATGAAGAAAACAAATAAAATAAATAAATTCACAACCTAACACACGACCAAATAGAAAACAGAGGCATTTGATTATGCACGGGATTTTCTTGGCAAAATACAAAAGGCCTCAAGGTTGCACTCACTACATACACACACACAAATAAACAAAGAAGAAACAACAGTACCCATGTGAACTCATGCTTACAAAAAAAATCCATAGCTTTATTTAAAAAAAAGGATAAGAATTTTGTGAGGCCCCGCCCTGCCACCCGCGTCCTCCCCTCGTCCGGCCGTCCTTTGCGCTGTCACCAGGGGGCGGCCGAGGGAGCTCCCTCCACCTCAGACTGGGTGGGGGCAGTGGTTAGTGCACCAAGGCCTGCTCCCCTCCCTGCTGTCCTGGAGTCTCACTCTCTCTCTCTGTTCCGTCCTCCAGCCAGTTTTTTCCTCCCCGGCATCCCCGGGAGCTTCCCTCTTATAGCTCCCCCTGATCACACCCCTGCCTCCTGCACCAACCCCCTCCCTTCATGCCTGGCTCCCCCATCCCCATTGGCTCTGGTGCCCTTCCACCTTCCCCTCAGTGCCCGCCTTCTCCCCTGAGCCTTGTTCTGCCCCCTCCTGCCCCCCGCCAATCCCCTGCCTGCGCCAGCCTGCCCTCGCCGGCTCCTCAGACTGGAGAGCCCTCCCAGGAGCCGTCCAGCCAATCCCCGACTGGAACGGCTCGGGCGGCGACCCACCCCTCGGCCTCTCCCTCCAGGCCCTCCCCCGGCCGGCGTTCGGCCGCGCCCGCCCTCGGGCCGCTGCCCCGGGCGGCGGCGGCGACGGTGGAGGCGACGCTGGCCGCGCCGCACCGCTCCTGGCTCGCAGCCCTGCAGCCGCTGTCGCGATGGGTGCCTGGGTCGGCTCTGTTTGAGCCGCTGCCATGGGCCGCGGTGCTGGCGGCGGTGTTGGTGGCGGCGCCGGCGGGCCCTTCCGCTCGCGCTCCGGCAGCCTCCTCCGCGCCGGTGGGCCCGCCCGTCCCGGCGGCAGCGCGTTGGTGCGCCCTCAGCCCGAGCCCTTCCTCCGGCCCGTCGTCGGGGGCCCCTCGGTAAGCGGGGGTCGTCGGTGGGGTGGTTGCGGGTGGCGGGAGGGTTCCAGGGGGCCTGGCGGGGGGGGGGGGCGGGCGGGCCCAGTCCGGGGCAGGAGAGGCCTGCTCCGGACAAATTTAAATCAAATTATTCCAGAGTACAAATGGAAATAGATTTAGGATAATGTTCCCTGTAGAAAAATCTGATTTTTACTGGTCAAAATTCAGTATCAACGAGACCTCAGAAATTCAATAACTCACCAACAAATGTCTGCTGGAAATTTCAGGCTGTTATAGCAGACTTCACACATGTATTTTGGATAAGTCCTTATATGGGGGGGGGTCTGAAGTTTTAGACCTAGCATATGACAATGGCTCATAGGTTAGCTGTAAACCCTACAATAATATAGTTATATATGAATGATATACTCATTTTAGTCAAAGCCACTGAATTATGTATTGCAGCGAGCTGTAAAAGAATAAAACTCTATTAATTTCAGAATGGTACAATAATGACTGTAATATTATATTAGTGACAAAAACTAGTTTTTTTGAAACGTACTAGATTTGAATACTGAATGCCAACAGTAAATGTATTAAAAATAATCTTAAAGATTTCCAAGCTCAGACAGGAATCGGACAATTTCATTGCCCTCCAACTGAGTCCACTGGCCTCTCCAATGTCCACATTCCTTCTGTGAATGTATTCCCTCTATGACTGAATTGGGGAGAGGAGAGGACTTCTGACCAAAAGGAGGAGGCTTCTTATTTGAAGGAGGTAGAACAGACTCCTATCTGGTGCTGAAGACTAGAGCAACACTGTCAATCTGAGCCAGAATATCTCTTCTAATTGGATGGAAGGCCTCCAACAAAGAGCAGGGTTGCAGAGGCAGGCAATGGCAAACCACCTCTGTTAATCTCTTGCCATGAAAACCCCACCAGGGGTCGCCATAAGTCAACTCTGACTTAAGGGCACTCTCTGCCATCAGCAGAGACTGTGCAAGGAGCTATAGTGCTCATATCTTTGCTCAAAATTCTAGGAGGACCAAGATTAAGCTTTTTTTATTTCAAGGGACTATTTACTTTGAACCAAGAATTCCATGGAACTGCTATAGTTTTTTTTTAATGAGCCAGCAATAATACTTCTCTCTTAGAAGACAGGACCACTAGGAAAAGCCAGCATAACTCCTATGTACTTACGTTACTGTAACAGTATTAGATGACCATTTTCATCCTCAATACTGCAAGATTTACAGAGTTATATGAGAGATTTCACTGATGATTCCATAATCATCCAAATAAAAGTATGTGCATTTTTGCCCGAGAACAGCAACCAAGGTAACCAAAATATTTGTAAAGCAGTGAGAAAATATGGAAATGGCAAATGATAATGAAGTAAGGCGCTGCTTCTTGAAGCAAAAAAAAAAAGATTTTTTTGTGTGACATTTACAAGGGCATGCAGATAAGAGTCTCACAAATCTACATAACCTCTCATAAGTATCGTGGTGGTCACTGATACTATCACACAAGCTGCAACATCCATTCTTCTTAGTGAATGAAATGACAGGGTTGGGAAAGTTTTCTGCATTACATCTCATACTTAAAAGACTTGTTAAACTATTTCTCAAGGATTTGTTTTTATACATTTCCAGAACTGTAATGTTCAAGCTCCAGGAAATATTTGCCATTTGTAGCTGGGACCCTTTCATCTCACATCAAGGTTTGCCACCTAAATGACAGTAAAGGGTTGAGCCTGTACTTCAAGAACTTTGTAAGGACAACTCTGTAAGATCCCGTGGGCTGAACATTCACCTTCCTGCCTGAATAGGTCAGAGAAGCTGTAAACAGTAAGGTTCTCCTTAATCGCTGTTCATCTGAGAGTTAGAGCATAGTTTTTTCTCAAGTCTATTGTAGTTTGAGACAATGCAAGGAGGAGACAAATGAGTTGATTTCCTTAGGCCTAGACAATAAATAGAATTCAGATTTTCTATCATAACTCACTCATCCCACAGCAGAGAGGGCACTGTGCAAAGACAGGTGGTCCAGTCATGTCTGGAAGTACCACCACTGGGTATCTCTGATTTGTGCTCTGCTCCTGGATGTGTTCCTGAACAAAAGAACTAGACCAGCAGAGCGGAAACTGAAATCTTCTGCAGAGTTTCGGAGGAAGGCAATTTTTGCTTCATGCCTTATAAGATGTCCTCTGAGTACAGGAGAGGAAAAAATGGGTAGGGGAATCCTTCAACATTTTGAACCCATTTCCAGTTTGGCAGTATGGTTTATCATCACACACATCATAATAATTACACCATTGCTGAAAGGAACTAGAGGACAAACAGGTAGTTGCAAAGACACTGAGGTTCTGCAAGCTGGCAACAATACTGATATTAATAGCACAAGAAAATCCTGGTGCCAAACCCTGCCCGAGTCCTAGAACTGGCCGAAAAGGGAAGAGGGACTAAGCTAAAGGTAAATTCCACCTTACTGGATTGCTAAAGTACTTAGGGGTCCAAATGCTACTTCAGAGGAGGTTATTCAAGGAAAAAAAGTAAAGGAAACAACATATTAAAGCCTGCTTCCTCTACTTAAGACGGACGGACAGCTGAACTTTCAGTAGGAAGTGACTTTCCCTAACCCAGTCATTCAACCAGTTTATTTGTTACAATCATTGATTAGAGCATTAATAAACAAGTCAGCAATGCATAAAAGAAGTAAATATATACTGCAAGGAATTCATTGCATCATTAAAGTGATAGTTATTAAAATATTATACCAAGTGCTTCTTTATTAAGCATGCTACAGCAAAATTTTTTGCCTTAAAATGCAGTTTTATTAAAAGGAGGAAGAAGGTATAAAACTTATCAGCTCTGCCCTTTTAAACTGTATATGTTCCATGTTCAAATGGTTGTAAAATGTGCACTTAAATTTCTATGGAAAATGTACCGGCTAAGTGGTGTAATAAAGAATCAATCTGCCCAGGTATTTGGATATAATTAGGGTAATAGATATTTACTGAATGTCATTGCAAAATGAACAATAGAATAGCATATATTTAACTGTTTCAACTATGCCCAACTGGCAAGGGCAGATACATAGGGACTGAGAAATATACAGATATTAATAATTCTTTTAATTCATGATTCTTTTAATGATAGAAACAACATTCATAGATGACTGGTGCGTAAGCTCAAAGAGGAGAATGGTTTATTTTACTCTATGCGACTGAAAGTTCTATAAAATTTGAAAGTTTGCAAACCAGACTGGTTTGGTCCAAGAAAACATCATTATATCTACTTTCTGTTGCCTATTCTTTGGGGTCAACAAGGCATCCAGTAACAGGAAATAACTTCAGCACTTGAGAAAAAAAGAGTTGCAGTTAACTGTAACTGTTGTTTGTTGAGGTCTTCTGTGCAGGCACACATGGGATTGCACATGTGCAGGCCTGCCAATGAGTGAGGTTTCTGCAGTTTTATAAAAACCAATAGGGGGCACCTGTCCTCCCAGAGTGCATGTGTGGGCGCTTCTCACCGAAAGCAGCTCACGCTCTAGAGGAGGCAGCACCCCCACCCTCAGTTTCTCCTGAGCTGCCAGACTCTCCACGTAAGTAGTGAAGAGCACTCAGCGGGGCGGGAGGAAGGATATGGGTACCTGCACAGAAGACGACAATGAACAACAGTTACAGGTAAGTGCAACTCTGTTTTCATTGTCAGTCTTCTGTGCGGTCCTACATGGGAGATTAACAAGCCACCAACCCAAGAAGGAGGGGCAGGCTCTTCACTAGAATAGTGACCGAAGGACTGCCTGGCCCACTGCTGCTTCCTTTCTGTTCAGCACATCTAGTGCATAGTGCCTGATGAAGGTATCTGACAACACGTCACTGTTCTGCAAATGTCTTACAGTGGTACTCTCTTGAGGAGAGCTGCTGACGATGCTTGTGACCTGGTGGAAGGAGCATGTATCTCCAAAGGACAGGGTAAGTTAGCTTGCTTGTAACACGTTCTAATATTCTGTACTATCCACCTGGCAATAGTCTGGGAGGTGGCCTTTTCCCTTGCAAACAGTTGCATGTCCATCCTGAATGATGCTGTATAATCCAGGTAAAACAAGATCGATGGTTGTTGTGGGTTTTCCGGACTGTATTGCCGTGGTCTTGGCAAGACCACGGCAATACAGCCCGGAAAACCCACAACAACCATCGTTCTCCGGCCGTGAAAGCCTTCGACAATACATAAAACAAGATCGTTCTACGGACATCAAAAGAGTGGGGTGTCCATCCGGTTTTAGATGCTGGTGCTGGAGAAAAATGTTTTTCTGTCTATAGGGGGATGAAATGCTGAGATGGCTGCCAAATAGACTTTAACTGATGAGATGGAAGGACCACCCTGTTTACGCTGTATAAGAATTCTAGTATTTCAGCTAAAGGACAATCCTAAGGGTCTAGACCCTTGTTTCTGTCCCAATCAATGAATTTGTCCCATCTGTATGCGTAAGATTTTCTAATGTTGGGTTTTCTAGTGTTTAGGATGACCTGAAACTGAGAAGATTTGGGATCAATTGTAGTTGTTGAAATGTACCTCTGGACAGTTGTACAAGGACGATGAAACCATGATTGGCAAGGCCAAAATGGGGTTACAACAATAAAAAAAGTTTTGCACTTACCTGTAACTGTTGTTTGTTGAGTATCTTCTGTGCAGACACACACTGGGACTGCGCATGTGCAGGCCTGCTGTGGATTTTTCTAGCTTTAAATCTGTTAGGGGGGGCTCTTGCCCCTACTGCGCATGCGCAGTAGCGTTCCCACCAAATTGCAGTTGCTAGAGCGAGCGTCCCCAGATCCCCTCAGTTCTCCTGAGCCACCGGAGAATCCAGATAGTTAAATAACACTCAGAGCAGGACAAGAGGGAGGGAAAATGTGTCTGCACAGATGATACTTGACGAACAACAGTTACAGGTAAGCGCAACACTGTTTTTCATCGTCGTCCTTCTGTGCAGCCCCACATTGGGAGTATAGTGAGCTACTCACCAGTGGAGGGGTGTGTGAGTGATCAAGCAAACAGTGACTGGAATACAGTCTTTCCCACTGCTAAGTCACGTCTTGCATTTGTGTCCACAAAATAATGTCTGATAAACGTGTCTGGTGAGGACAAGGTTGCAGCCTGACACACATCGTGTAGTGGAACGCCTTGTAGGAATGCAGCAGAAGCAGCCTGAGCCCGCATAGAACGTGCTGTGACAAGAAGTGGGCAAGTCTTGCCAGCTTTCTGATAACAGAGTTCAATGGTTGATACAATCCATCAAGACAATGTCTGTGAGGATGCAAAGTGAAATTTACTAGTGCCGGAATAACACATGAACAAGGGCTTGAATTTTCAAATGTGCTTTGTTCTGTTAAGGTAGTACAATAAAGCTCTTTTCAGAACCAATGTATGTAATGATTTCTCAGCACTGGAAGTTGGGTTGGGGAAAAAACACAGGCAACACCACTTTTTGCTGTAAATGGAACTTGGACACTACATGGCTAGATGAGATGATGGCAACCAGAAAAGCATCGTTAAAAGGGACATGGTACAGGTCGCTATAGGCTTGAATAGTGGTAACATTAACTGGGCAAGCACTAAAGGCAAACTCCATTGAGGGACCGGGGGCACTTTAGGAGAAAAGGTTTTAAGAAATTGTTTAGAGATATAGTGGGCAAATACAGTTCTACCATCCACTCATTCGTGGAAGGCAGAAATAGCATCCATATGTACTTTAATACTATCAACTGATAGTCCGCCTTTATGCAGATCCAACAGGTACTGCAGGATATACGGTAAAGGACAGGTGAATGGGGAAACCCCACTCGGCAATAGCCAGTGAGAAAAACAGGTCCACTTCTGCATATAGGAAACCCTAGTAGATAATTTACGTGTATTCAGGATGATTTGACACACTTCCTTAGAGAAACTTAACTCAGGGGGTTGAACAACCAAGCTGAAAACTTCAGGGGGGGCAAGATTGTGATGCCAAAAGCCCTCTTTGTGCAGCAGGACTGGAACAAATGGGAAATGATGGATACCGTCCCGAGCCATCAAATGGAGCATCGAGAACCACTCCTGATGCAGCCAAAAAGGGGCAATCAGTATGCAATGGGTTCAAAATACTCAAATTCAGCAAATGACCTTGATCAGTAATGGTGTGTGTGTGTGTGGGGGGGGGAAGCGTAAAACAGGCCTTGAGACCAAGGGTATGAAATGCATACCTCAATGACCAGGGGTCCACGCCCACTCTGGAGCAGAACATGTTTGTCTTTGTCAGTCCCTGGCAGTTAGGTCCCTCAAGCCCTCCACAGTTAACACGCAGGTGTTCCAGTTGAAGTAGCTTTATTGAGATCCATACAGTACAGGTGTTCACCAGAAGGTGGCAATTGGCAGAAGTGACAATTCAAACAAAGGCATTATTAATTATAAGGAAACTTCCCGCCCTCCGAGGTCCGTTGACATTCTGGCGCGAAACCCCAAAGATGTTGCATGGGAACAGAGTAGTTCAGACTACATGAAGTATAAAGCAAAATATCCCAGTCTCTGGGAAAGTTACAATGTCCACTGCTATCAGCTCTCCTCAAGGACACTTGCTGGAAAAAGTGAAAGTACATATTTTCAACAGATAATGGAGGGGCCCACTGACTCTCTTGCAATTAATATCAAAAGTTAAGGCACTCTCAGATGATCTACACATATCTATACAGAATACAGCATATAATTCTGGCAAACGGCATTGACCATTATAAAATGCAGAATGCAGAATACAATCATGGCAAGTATGCTGGTATACATGACAGCCTTCCTGTTGGCCCTGGTAGAGAACAAATCTACCTGGGGAAACCCCCATTGACAGAAGATTGGAAGGAGATTTCTGGTCCCCAAGGACCACTCGTGCTGATCCAAAAATATTCTGCTGAGGATAGCCGCAGTAGTGTTGATGACCCCTGAAATGTGAATGGCCTGTGGCCTGACGTTGTTCAATATGGCCCATTCCCTAAGAGCCATGGCCTCATTGCAGAGCTTGAGTGATGTCGTTCCCCCTTCCCTGTTCAGATAGTATAACACAGTCATATTGTCCGTGTGAATCTGAACCTTCTCGTTGCAGAGCAGACTTGCAAAAGAGGCAAGGGAATGGAAGATTTGTTTTCACTTACAGTGAAGCTTCCTTTCTTGGTGGTCCAGGAGTGGGGTAGTTCTTACTCTTGGGATATAGCTCCTTCTCTCTAAAGGCAGGGTCAGTCAGCTGATTGTGATGCTGGAAGGGAGGGGCTTGTCCCTGGAATCGCCAGTCCGTTCCCAAGCCGTGACTCCCCATCATAATACCATGAGAGAAAACCACTTCCCTCAACCTTTTTTTTAAAAATAGTAAGGTCCCTCCCCTGACACTTGTGGGAGGAAGACCACTGTCCTAACTCTCCATCCAATCCTAGAAGCCTCCCCTAAGAAACTCGGGTGGGCAGGACTGCCCCACTCCTGGACCACCGAGAAAGGAAGCTTCACAGTAAGTGAAAACAAATCTTCCATTCTCCCGTGGTCCTAGGAGTGAGGCAGTCCTTACTCTTGGGACATACAAAAACAGTGTGCCCCAGGGTGTGTCGTCCAGCTTCCAGGTCTAGAGGGTGTGTTGTAGTACCCTCCTGTCAAAAGCTGCCTCAGTGGCGGCCAACTTATCTATCCTGTAGTGCCTAATGAGTGATTGTACTGATATCCATGTGGCTGTCTTATTGTCTCTAATGACTAAAGAATGTATAGGTTGCCGATGTCACTGCTCCCCTTAGTGAGTGCACCATGTCACCCTGAGGCATCTCCAAACCTCTGGCTTGATATGCCAGAATTATGTACCCTCTGCTCTACCTACTTAACATGGAAAAGGGCACTCTCTGTCCCAAGGAGGACCTCCTGAAAAAGAAGAAAAACACAACTAGTGTCTCAGACTTTTGAAAACTGTTTTAGTCCTGCTCAAGTAGAAGCTCATGGTTCTCCTTATATCAAGGTAGTGAGATTCCCTTTCCTTCTCGTGCTTTGGATTGGGATAGAAGGAGGGTGATACTATCTCTACTGTCATCCTGAAGGAAAGAGCAGAACTCCCTATCTACTGCTAGTGCCTACACTTGTCTAGCTGATGTGATTCCCATCAGAAAGATGGTCTTAAAGGACATGAGGAAACAGGCTCAAAGGGGTCTTTGGATAAAGTTTCCAGTACCAAATTAAGATTCCACATGGGAAAACCGGCAAACCCTTGGAAGATTCAACAATGAAGTCCCCCTTTGGAATCTGTTGGTATGATGGTGATGTGTAAGGGAATGTCCCTTCCTAGAACCCCTAATTGTTGAGATGTTCGCTACCTGCTGTCTAAAGGCGCTGGTGTTAAAAATTTTATTCATTCTTGAAGGTAGGATAGTATCTCCCTAATTGGCCCCTTAAGGGGTTCCATGCTTCTATCCATGCACCCCGTCTGGAAACTCAGCAGGTATTTTTATAGACTCTGTGGAACTCTTTCTGGAGGCCAACACAGTACCAACTACACCTTGTGCATGATACAATTCTATTGGTTGTTTGCATTCAGCCTCTTGGCTGTGAGGCTTGGCAGAGCTGGTTGAGGGTGTGGTATTGTTCCCTGCGTCAACAGCCCCTACTTCAGTGGAATGTGCCAGGGATCCATGTTTGATAGTCTTTTCAGGTCATGAGACCACGTCCTTCTGGATCAGAAGGATGCTATTAGAATCACTTCTGCACATTGCTGTATACTCTTCTGAACACATCTGTGCAGTAGCTGTACTGGGGAAAGTGTACAGAAGTTGTGGAGGCAACTCACAGATTACGGCATCTACCCCTATGGCTTAAGGGTTTCTTCTTCTTGAATCTTGCCAAATACTGGCAGATCAGTTGAAATATCTCTCTAGACAGCATCCATTCGAATAGGTCCATCTCTGGCTTAGCTAGTCCACCAGGGAGTTGTCCTGGTCTGCTACTTGTGTTGCTTTTAGAGATTTGAGTTGAACCTTCATTTATATTCACATGCGGTGACCTGTGGGAAGATCCTGGATTCCACCAAACCCAGTCTGATACCTCTAAGTTCCAATGTTGATCATCTCTTCTTCAACCAGATGCCCTATGTCATTCTTCCCTGGGTGTGGGTTCCCCAGCCCCATGGGATCGTGTCCGTGGTCATCACCATTCTTTTTTTCCCCCTGAGTGGGATGCCATCATGGTATCTGATGAGGTCCAGCCACTGGTTGGTCTCCTGTCTGATGACCTCTGGCAGCTAACTATCTTGAACCTCTTGCCCTAACACCTCTTTGTACGGAAACATGACTCTATGGAGTGCATAGAACCTCCCCCCTTGGAAGACATCCTGATAGGATACCCTCATCCCCAGCAGCATCACTTCCACCTTCTGGCTCCTTAAGATCTCTGCCACCATCATCTGGATCTTTGTTGACTTTCCTGTGACACAAAAACTCTGTCTTAAGCCCTGTCTATCACTATCCCCAGGTACAATATTTATTGGGTTGGAAGTAAAACTGGTCTTTACTTCATTGATCATGAATCCATGATCCTGTAGACAGATTACCATCAATTTCATCGCTTCCGCCCGCTGTAGTAGGATGGAACCATGACCAGATATGGGAAAAGTGCCACTCTCTTGCACTCTCTGTGGACTGGGAGGTGGCTAGGTCTGTCTTTGCTGGAAATTTTGCCCAAAGAATTTTTTTTTGCCCAGAGAAAAAACAGGCAAATTGCAAGGGCGTATGGCGTGTTGCCTCCGAAACAACAGTCTGGTCAGAGACCCCCATACAGGCAACAACGACCCTATAGTAGACAATATTTTAGATATCAGCCATACTAGTATTCTCAAAATCGTTCAACCCCTGCACACCAGGAGCATTACCGGGGGAGGAAATCATCACGAAAATCAAGGCAGAACCTGTAATTTTTATACCTTTTTACAGTTGCCTATGTAATTGATGGAGTACTTAGCATTGATGGAGTATATGGAGTCTCAATAATCTCAACCTCAGTTGACTCCTTCTCCCTGTTTTATTCTTGGTTGGTCACCTCACCTCCTTTCTGGGGGTATCTATACTTGGATTTAGCTTTAGGAGGTTCTGCAAACTCCAGGATCTGTGCTTCCCTGTTGCTGGATTGTTCTGCATATTAATCTGAAGGAGTAGCCGACATTGCAGTGGTATCAGTAGCCTGTGAGGTGGAAGGCTCCTTTGAGCTTGAATGGTGATACATGTGTTCTGACTGGTTCCAAAAGACTTGGGGAGGTCGAAGTAGGGTGATGCTCCCTGAGGCTGCTCAGATAGGCTTCAAGTCTCTGGAGTTGAATGACAGCATCTGATTTTGACCATCAAAGTTGGATCCAAAAGGCTCGAAAGTCTCAACATCGAGATTGGTGGTGTCAGGTGATGCATCTGAGCCATCGCTATGGGATGCGGAGGGTTGCGAGTCCCCGACATCGATGCCATTACAGGAGTCAGATCTAATTGTTTGGTTAATTCTGTGAGAGCGGAAGATTTGGCCACCTTGGTGGCAGGGCTGTTGGAAGCCTAGAGAGCCCGCTCCAACAAAAGGACTTTGAGCCTTCTCTTCCTGCACTCGCCTTGGGGGTAAAATTCTGGCAATGCTTATAAGCCAGAACGTTATGCTCCTCCCCCAGGCAAATGAGACACAAACAGTGTCTGTCTGTCTTGTTGGTTCCTAAGGTACCACTGGATAACAATTCTGCTGCACCATGCTGAAATTATGAAGAGCTAGACTTGACAAAAGTGTGTTTTCCATTCTCCTACAACAGTTTAAGTTTGCATGTTCATTTAAATGGGTACACTAGCCAATTTAAAATATAATTTCAAATTCATATTAATTAATTGGTAGGGCTGAGACTAAACAGCACAGAAATACACCCATCTTTTGGATCAGAAGTATATTTTAACAAAAAATAAACTTAAGGCTTTTCTTTTGATTTCTGTTCAAAACTAGCAGAAATTTGTATTTCAGAGTTAAACAGCTATGCTTGTCCTCCTAGCAATGAGAGAGTCAAAGGAACCTGAAGCTGACAATTGCATTCAATGAATAAATATTTGAAATTCTTATCTACTAGCTAAAGAAGAAATAACAACATGATAGCCAAAATCTATGCATAAATGGCATCTTCTGGCCTTTATGTTGCTTTCCTCAACTTAAAACAGAAGTTACATCCACCACTTAAAAATGTTTTCAAAACAATAAAGTCTTCTATGAAAGTTCCCTCCTCTGGATTTTAAGTTATCATAAACAGAATAACTTTTCTTGATTAAAAAGACTCATAGTCATCAGGAGTTTGATTCTCAGAGGGATTAGCACCTTCACTGTTTATGAGTCCACTGAGTAGCACAGCAGGTTCAGGGCAGACATTTTAAAGAACGAGTAGGAATTGAAAGGACCAAGGCTTTTTTTCAGGGGGAACGCGGGGGAATGGAGTTCCGGAACCTCTTGAAAATGGTCACATGGCTGGTGGCCCCGCCCCCTGATCTCCAGACAGAGGGGAGTTGAGATTGCCCTTCGCGCCACCAAGTGGTGTGGAGGGCAATCTAACCTCCCCTCTGTCTGGAGATCAGGGGGCGGGGCCACCAGCCATGTGACCATTTTCTCCAAGGGCAACCCACTGAGTTCTGCCCCCTCTTTTCCCAGAAAAAAAGCCCTGGAAAGGACAATATCATTAAGGGAAAAGGCAATATATATCTACAAGGAAAAACACACTTGGGGTGCGCACTCCCCCCCCCCAAATTTGGGTATTCCAGATCTGGGTTACAGGGATACAAAAAACAAACAAAAACAGTATTCCTGAGGGTGTGTGCGCCATTTTCAAGCAAACTCCACCATATTTGAAGGAAATCTATTCTTTTTTGTCCATTGAGAACTCTCCAAATTTCAGGAAGATTGGAGCCCAGGGTCTAATTCTAAGGGCCCCTGAACAAGCTACCCCCACCCCCGTCGCTTTCCATTGTTTCCTATGACGAAAACATTTCCGAGGCTTTCCAGGCAAAGGGAAACCTTAAGTGAAGGCAACCATTTGCCAAAAGCCAGTTGCAAGTGCATGTCCCTCTCCCATGCAAGCTGAGCCAACAAAGCCCAACAGAACCAAAGTGAGGGAGAGGAACCAATGTCAAATCAGAGAATCCCGATGTAAAACTAGAGCATCCCAAATTGAAGCAGGTGGGGGAGCGAGGCTTGCTAGTGCCGTGGAATTTAAAAGGTGGCTGCTAATAGTTTGAAAGACTCTTTTGGAGTTGCGGGGGTGAAGAGGAGGGTGGGAATCCACTCTGCGTGCTGCATCCTGTCCCCAACAGCCTTGTGCTGCTCTCCCTGCTGTGGAGTACAGCTTGCCTCTGCTTTGCACCACTGTCCTCTCATTTATGCTGCTGTCCTCTTATTTGCTGCTGCCACCCCTCTGCTGCAGCTGCCTGCAGCCGAAGATATCCAGCCCAGTAGAGTTCGGCTGCCCGGATCCAATTAGATTCTTCGATGTGATCCGGGATAGCCGGATTATGCTGGATTGGCACTAATCCAGCTATTTAGCCAAATCATCAATCCCAGGTCACGCACCCCTAAAACACACATCAGAAAAGGAATGACAGCAAGGAAATTAAAACTGGAAAAAAGAAATGAAAAGGTATACGTACATTCCCCTACTATATTTATTCTCTTTATTCTGCCCAAGTTTATCTTCCTATTAGTTGAAAATGCTTCAAAATTACAAAGGGTTTATTTACATTCACTATGATAGAAGTTGACCTAGAACATATTTAACCTTAAGGGCTAGCAAGTATTTACATTAACATTATAACTACAGAGCCTCTGTAACATTACATTCTGTTCTCCTTTTCAATTTAATGACTACACATTTTTGAATGGCAGAAAATGGCAGGGCTGCTCTTGCAATAGAAAACAGAGAGAAAGTTTCATTTTCCTTGTTCCTGTTATACCACAGAACAACAAAGTAATGCGTTTTCTCTGAAGTGCATTCCTTTCTTCTTTATTCAAAAGGTCAAAGAGCCAAGAAATAAGGATTATGAAGACAAAACTTTATGCAGCAGATGGCAACAGTTCACTTCTTGAAGTGGCAAAAATGTGTGTCATATGCTTGGAAAAAGGTGACATTAATTGGATCAAGCAACAGTAAGATGGTAAAACTGCAGGCAGACAGGTGCAAACTTATTATAAGGCAACAAAGTATTTTTAAAAGAGCGTATCAATCTTTTCCTGTAAAAGAGTACAATTACCCAGTGATGGATTATATATATACATTATATATAATGATATATAAATATATATATATATATATATCATAAGTAAATTATGGTAACAAAATATATGCTTCCTACTTTCTGAGCTCACGTTTGTTCAGAATGATACTACTATCTACTATAAACTTTAGGTTTAAAATATATTCATCATGACAAAATGAAATTCAAATGCTAGGAGAAAATGAAAATAATAACTGTGAATCCAGTTTCACTAAACCTGAAAACATAGCTAGTATTTTAACACAGCTTTAGGGATCCACCCAGTATTTTTTAAAAATACAAGTTTCATTGTGATACACTGCACGTCTATTAGACAGGTATCTTCCACCTTCATTCTTTTAGTGACTAAATTGTTCAAGGTACAAACCTTTTTAGAGGTTTTGTATCCTTGCATCTGAGGTACAAACCTTTCCAGAGGTTTTGAAACGCTCCTTTCTTCAAAACTTCAGAAAAAATATTCTAGTGATCATAAGTAAAATATGCACCCATTTTAACATGATGATAGCAAAGGGGCATAGAAAACATCTTCAAAATCAAACTCAGCTCAAAACCACGGATCAGCTCTGCCTTTAAGAATAAAGCAGAGGACTTGTTTGTTTGGATGCTAATTATCTGAACCATATGAAGAGTCTAGCTAAACAAAATGGCTTCCGTAATGTCATAAGTAGTTGGGTGGAAGGAGGTGGGAAACCACACAGGACAAATATGATCTAATGATATTTAAAAAAGGATTAACACAAAACTTATTAACAATAATGGTAACCTTTTATTTAGACCTTACCATATTTGTTAGGCATACTTTTTTGCTTTGATAATATCACTACCCATAGCACTGTAACTGATAATAGCAAATCATATCAATGTATAATACTTATATATCTGAAGTGAATATCTGCAAAATGTAAATGTGCTCAGAATTTTATCAGTGAAGGCACTACCATTAATCACTTTAATAAGTTTGGCCTTTCCAAATGGAACTTTTTCCTTACAACAATGGTGGCTATTAGCTAGCCTTTGAGAACAGAAAAAATGGCCTAGTCAACAGCAAGAATATTTTCTATACTGTACTATGATGACTGTAGTGCTAAGGCCATAGTAAGAATAATAAAAATGAAAAGAATTTCCAGTGCAGCCATACGGCATTTCAACTGCCTACTATAGCCTGTTAACTATTTCACAACAACAGATTTTCTATTACAATGTGTAATAGAGTGTACAAGAGTGCTTCACTCTTTTACTGTACGGTTTTACTGTATATATACAATTAAAAATCCAGCAACATCCATTAACACCCATCAGCTGAAGCCATCAATCAGAACATATACAAAGGATAGCAAAAGTTGCTACTCCAAAGTCACATGAGTAGCAACAATCTAGCAAATGTTAGGCATAGCTCATGATCACCGCAGTCAGTGGAACTGAAGTGCACAGTTACATGCTTCACTACACGGATTTCGTAGGAACACGGGCTCACTTAAATTTCTCTGGACTAAATCTGCTGGGTAAATCTAACAGCAGAAAAATTGGCTAGGCGTACATTCTTCATATATTATTATATTTATTAAAACGTAATAGTATAAATATATTTCACACTCACAATTTCCACTGTAAAGATTAATGGAACTAACACCTAAATTTGGGGTACAGCTAGTAAAAACAAACTATATTCTGTGAAAACACAGTAAGAGAGGACTATGAAAATGATGACAGCGCTATCTAACTCCAAAGCTATCAATTCCTCATTATCGGATAAGCGTAAAAACTCTTTTTCCGTTAATTGATAAACCATAGAAGAAAAAAATGAGGTAAACAGAAAATGTGTATTTCACCTATGGTTTGTGTTGATTTTACGTAAGCTAATACTGGGTTTCTGGAATATATGACAAAAAAATAAAATTAAATAAGCTGTTAACTGTGTTTAAATATGATACAGACAATTGTGGTAGGACTATAGATGGTAATATAGCAAGGAAGCTAATATGGTCAGTCTTGCAACAGGAATTGAAAAAAAGAATTTAATGTGTAAAAAGTGTATCGCGGTTAGATCTACCACACAAAGATACCCATTGCTGTACAAAATTATCCAAGCCATTCTAATGCAGATTAATAAAACTAATTATTTTTCTATTTGACCAAAAATGCTTTGATTTTAAAAATATCTTCATTTCAGGCCGTTTATAGCACACACATTTTAGATAATAAATCATGTGTAGACAACCACATAATAAATGCAAAGAACACCACAATCAGCCAAGAAGATTTCTTTTTTTAAAAGGAACCACTAATAAAGATAATTTTCCATGCTGACAGCGCACATTTCATCCATAAGTTTGAAGAGTCAAATGCTACCACAGCTGGGGGTTATTCTACCAAATGGCTCCCAACAGTGACCATAGAGATGGGAGTTGGGAGGGGTTTTATCCATAACATACATATACATGGATGTATCTGTGCAGGGGGAAAAAAATGTCAAACGGAAAGCAACCTACATTCCAAATGATCTCTTAACTGTTTATCTGATAAACTTAGTCACACAGGCTTTTTTAAAAAGATCAGTGGAAACCATTAAGTAATCAAGTGAGAAGTTAAGTACAACAATTTGTGGGCAGCCTCCAGAGATAAAAACTAAAAAAAATATATGAATGACTGAGATATATTAAACACAGATTTACCCAGAGGAGGGAGGAGAAGGGAAGAAGGGGGTTATTGTAGATGAATGGGGAGGGGACGCCTTTTCCTTTCCTTAAATCCATCGTGAAAGAAAATGAGACAAGATTATAAATAAGAGGCCAAGTTATTGCACACCATGGGATTCTTAATCTGGCTACCTGTGGTTCCTCACCCCCACGCCCAGTTAAAGCCTTTTCCAGCACTGGCAGGGGAGGGAGCGGTGGGGGGGGGGGAAGAAAAGCAAAATTGTGTTTACATGTCAGTTTCGCAAATGATCAAACAGCGTGCAACAACTACACTGGAAAACAGGAATTTTTTTAAAAAACGAGCCTCTGACTTCTGAAATGTTATTGATTATTACCTGCGCATCTCGCTTCCTGAATTCCAGAGTTTTATTGTCGTGCTCTGTCATGGCAGCCCGAAGCTGTTTTTCTAGTTTTTCGATTTCCCGTTCATGGTCTTGGACCAGGCAATCCTTTTCTGTGTTATGCTGTTGGAATAGGTGCGTCTTCTCCTGTTCATGCTCCAGCTTCAGCTCTACTATCTGATTGGACAATGAAGAGTACAGTTCATCAATAGAACATCCTTGTCGTCATGACAACTCATCTCACAGCTAATTTTTTTCCTCCTACAATTTCATCAAGTTGGCTATTTAAAATTTTTTTACGTCATTCTTACCTCATCTTTGCTTTAAAAAAAAAATACACAATTTTACCCTTGTCTTGGGGAGAAAAATCCTCCATGCAATTTTCATTCACATGACAACTAAGAAAATCCGGCACATCTTTAAACCCAGTATACTCATCAGTATATCCGAATGTGTTTAAAAAATACATTGTCGCATTCTGTATACCTTCCAAAGGATCCTGCTGTTGCCTGTCCAGCAGTGGTACAGATTAGAAAATGGTTAAATCAGTCTTCTCTCCTCTTCACATATGCACGCATGCACACACACACACACACAAAACACAAAAGACTTTGTCATGATTTCTCCAAAATAAAAGCTTAATTCTAGGCAACTTGTACATATACTCTTTTCCTTAACCGTTTTTAAAAAGAAGCTCTATTATTTCGTTGTCAGCCACGGTACAACATAAACAGATGTATGTGCTTCAGAAGGGCACCTGCTGTGCTGCAAGCTTGCGCCATGATTTCATAAGAAGCGTTCTGTTCTCAGGATCCTTTCCCAGTCCACACCACACTGGATACGATGACCTTGGCCAGTCTTAGCCTCTCCCTGCTAGACTGAATGGCAGCCTGAGACCAAGGGCCCGGTTGCCGCAGCTTTGATACTAATCCTCCCAGACTGTGCACAATGGCACCCTACCTGGCCTGCAAACTATAGCCAGCTAGGCTGCCTTTGAAGCAGGTGATGAATAGGGGACTGCAGGAAGCCAGCTTTCCTAGTGAACTCCAGGCCACACAGCTGCTAAGAACAGTCACTTGGATTTTTCTTCAGTTTTGGTGGATTTCAGGAGAAGAAAAAACGCTGTTATCGAGAATATGTTGGTTATATCCAGCGTGAGAATCGCTCTTCTTCTTCTTCAAAAAAGAGAAAGCAAGCAGTAGGAGTCTGCTCAAAATCGATCTTGTTTGTGTGGAGAAAGTGCGCAGGCACCTTGTCTTAAAGCGATAGCATTCTTTTTAAAAATGCGTTCTCTATCTTCATCATCTCTTTCACATGATGTTTATTACGTGCTGTTTTAAATCTGTTCTTGCAAATGGCCATCATGCAAATTTTGAATACTACTATTAAAGCTTGTTTTCCATCCAGGAACAAAGGTGTGTGTTGGGCGGGGAGGGGGGATTTATTCCCACAGCAAGGCTGTCAGGCTCAAGAGAGACACATTTGTGTAAACTATTTTGATGTTATTAAATAAAAACAAAGCTCCAGGTTTACTACACTAAAGACACATTTGGCATTATTAACATTTTATCTGGAATTCAGTGAAGAAATAAAAATCAGCCTGTGGGAAACTGTCTGCTAACGCTGCCTCACTCACAAAAACCAGATATCACACTTTCTATGTTTTTTATCTTCTAACATGGAGGCCTGAAGCCATTTAAATGGAAGTGATATGTTTCCATATAATCAGATACACAAATCAGTACAAGCACTTACTGTTCTTATCCTTTCAAAAAAATCTTGACCAAAATATTTATCTTAACTAAAGATGGGCACGGAACGGAAAAAAACCCAAACCGCTTGGCTCGTGGTTCGTTCATTTTCACGGAACACGAATCACAAACTTCCGAACCACAACTGGTTCCCGAACCAGTCTGAGGTTCGTCTGAGCCCAGGGCAGCCCCCTTCACGCTCAGAGAGCCCAAACTCGCAGGGAGTTTTCAGCAGGCTCTCCTTCACCCCCTGTGCCTGCCCGCCTGCAGACAGTAAAGCTACCCATGCAATTGTGAGTCAGCGGACAGCCCCTCAAACCACCTCCACCCAGACACTGCCCACATCTGGAAAGGGTCTCAAAATAAAATACAACAGTGTGTGTGTGCTAACTGTGTGCATGTGCACAGCAAAAGCGAGCTGCACTAGAGAAGCATGCAAGTGCGGAGCCTGATGGTGTGCACAGCGGACACAGTTGAGCAACCCCATGCAGATGGGAGTCAGCGCACCAGAGGCACGAGCCCAGTGGCACCGGCTGGAGAGGTGCTCCAAACTAAAGTGAAGGGCACTGGAGAAGTGTGCAGAAAAGAGGTCAGACTTCACTGCACCACACAAGTTCACACAGAGAGCAAACAGCCCCATGCGGATGTGAGTCAGTGCACCATAGGCACAAGCCCCCCCAAACACCACCCAGTCAGTGGCACAGGCTATAGAGCCACTCCAAATAAAAGTAAAGGGCACTAAGGGAATGTGGAGAAAAAAAGGAAAACTGCAGTACACCACACAAGTGCACACAAGTGCACACACAGGGAGCCAGGCTACAGAAAAGTGAGGCTCCTTGGGCGGGGGGGGGACCCACCAAAAACAGAAGACAGACCCTTCAAAAAGCAGAGAAAGAAAGAAAAGCAAATAAAAGAAGGGCTCCCTGGGGAAGAGGGGCCACAAACCCCCAGAAACCAAACCAGAAGATTGGAGCTCCAAAAAGCAGAGGGGAAGAAACAGAGGAAAAGCAAGTAAAACTCACTTAGAAAAGCAAGAACCCAGCTCTACTCAAAGGCCTAGGACTAGGCTGGGGATGGGGGGGGGGGCGTGAAAAGCTAAGACTGGGATGGGGTGGAGGAAGAAAGGAAAAAAGCACACTTTCGCAAAAACTTCCCCAGTCCCCAGTAAGAAAAGGCAGAAAGAGAAAAGAAGATTTTCAGTGTCTTTCCAAGAAGCAAGAAGTGTACTGCAGGCCAAAGATCCCTTCCAAGTTCCTCTCCTAGCAATATAGCCAGCAAGCAAGCTCTTTACTCCCTAACTCACTCTGGAGAAAATGAAACCAGGTTACATGGCTTCCTTGGAGGCAACCTAAAGACTGCAACCGTTGCCTGGGCAATGGAGTGAATGGTGTCAAAGTGTCTGGCTTCCCAGAAAAGCAGAAATGGAACAGTAGGTAAATTTTTTTGTTCTGGGGATAATAATAACATACTTTGTAAACCGCTCTGAGTGGGCATTAAGTTGTCCTGAAGGGTGGTATATAAATCGAATGTTGTTATTGTTGTTATTATTCTGTAAAAACGTGGAGCCACGGAACGCGTTTCTTTGCAAACGAACCAGCCATTCCGTTTGGAATTTTGTTCCGTGTTTTGTTTCAGCCCATCTCTAATCTTAACATAAACAAATTTAAAACAAATTATATATTCAAACTTTGTTTAGAGAAGATCTTAAATAACACTGTGAGCTCCACTCCTCCATTTATTTCTTGATTAATTAGTTGTCCTACCCTTTTTAGGCCCCTTAAACTCTTTTAACCAGTCTCAGAGTTATGAAGTATTTCTAGTTGCGCATTCATAGAACAACCGGAGAAAAATCAAGGTGCTTCAAATTTTGGATAGCTGATATTTGTTGATCTTGCCGGTAAGCATGTTTTCTTTATGAACACCAAAAATGCCTAACATTGTGTTATGTATGTAGAGGACAGAAGGTCATATATTCAGGAACACGGAAGGTGATTCATCAATCTCTGTGCTACGTTGCAGCTTCTCAGGGAGTTTCACACTTAGGAATGAATTACATATAAGGCAAAATGCCAAGGTGTAGACTCTGAACCTTCCCTAATGACACTGAGGCCTCATTTACACATGAAAGAGAATCAGGTGTTAGAATGAAGCATTAAAATGAACTGCACCAGATTAGAGGTGGATGATTACATGTTGGAATGCATTTAAAATCTCTCTGCAAAAAGAAAACCAGCACAGCAAGCAAAGATGGGACAGAATTTTCTTCGCTGAGCTAATCTTCTATTTGCGCAGAATGTACAGGAGCATTCAGAATTGGAGTCTGAATTATACTGTACCACTTAAGCATTTTACCATTACATTCTTCTACATTTGTTTACTTAGAAAATGTATATTCTGCTCTCCAATAACTTGAATGAGGCTGTTTACAAGATAAAAAAATACAACAATGAAATCATAAAAACAAGCATAACAATGATCAGTATTAAAAAGTAATAAAACAAGCAAAGAGCCTCCTAGGGACATAAAAACAGCCTACACTGATTATTCAGCAGCACAGACCAATTTCAGCAAGGAACGTAACAATCATAGAAGCAGGCAGCCTTGACCACTTCTCCTTTCTCCCATTCCACTGGCAACTCAGAAGCATGAGAAAAATGAAGGAAAGTTCTTACTATCCTCTCAGCTGTACCTCTGCATATTTCTCTTTGCATACTTAACAGCACTCTCACTTATCTGCCTGCAAACAATAGGCATGTGCTTCCTTGTAACTCAGAAAAATCAAAGTAGTTTGTGGAGCTGTTGTCAAACAGAGGGATCACTTATTTGCAACATACTCTGGTGTAGCGTTTAAGAGGACGGGACTCTAATCTGGAGAACCGGGTTTGATTCCTCACTCTTCCGCTTGAAGCCAGCTGGGAGACCTTGGGCTAGTCATGGCTCTCTGGAGCTCTCTCAGCCCCTCCCACCTCACAGGGTGTTTTGTTGCGAGGATAATAACAACATACTTTGTAAACTGCTCTGAGTGGGCGTTGAGTTGTCCTGAAGGGCGGTATATAACTAGAATGTTACTACTACAACTACTACTACTACTACTACTACTACTACTAGTACTACTACGACTACGACTACCACCACCACCACCACCACTAATCCCCCTGCCTATCACCTACTCCCTCAAAAGGAGTAGTACAAGGGGTATTGGCTGGTATATGTTATTTAAATATATGCTTCTTTATACTCTGTGGGAAGGACGGAGAATAAGTCGAATAAAATAAATAAATATGTATGTTACGACCTCTTTACTTTCTCTAGGGTAGATTTTGCCTTTAATCTTTCCCTTAACACCCTCTGGGTAGTTTGCTGCCACCAGGAATATATTATTCCAAAATATTTTATTCAAATTTCCCCTTTGGTAACGTGTTTAAGCGTCAGGCTCCTTCGTGGTTCTATGTGGCCCTGAGGATAGGAATGGGAGATAACAATGACAGCTACTCTGGGATATAACAAAAACAAAACAAACTTTTATTTTGTCAAGAAGCGTACTGATTTCATAAAAGTAGATCTCAGTTCTTAAAGTTACTTCATTTAAACTCATTCATACAGATCTCTTCTAAGGCTTCACACACAGTTAGCCTCTTTCTCTAACTCAGTATTTGTCTCACAGACGTGCTTAAAGTTACTCAGGCTGCACACAGCTAGCCTGCTTTCTTCTGACTCTATATTCACAGAAATATGAAACCTGCTCAGGCAGCCCACAGCTGGCCTCTCTTTCCCTGACTGAGTGTCCTTTCACAAACATGCTCAGTTCAGGTTCCACACAGGTTATATTTCTCTCATAAATACTTCACATACTCAGGCAGCACACAGCCAGCCTGCTTTCCTCGGACTGACACTTTTCTCTCCACTCTCAGTCTAAACTGCCTCCACTCCGCCCACACTCTCAGTCCTCAACCAATCATATCACTCACTCATCCCTCTCTTTCACCCCCACTCTTCACCCAGCTCACCAAGCATTTAAAGATACATGCACACATTTACTTGAAATCATTACAATGTACTTTTAAAATGGGTAGTGGAAGTTCAGCTAGTAAAAACTCTCTGGAAGACAGAAATGCAGTTTGAAATCCTACATCTATTTGTAACTGTGTGCTCGTGGGAAGATATACCTGCATTAGACCTGCATGGGTGTGAATGAGGCCTGCTTCCCATGAGTACAAATTAACTGTAGGAAAGCCTACATTTAAAAGAGGTAAAAGAAAACGTCTCTTCTGCCACTACTCATTCGTGCTCTAATGGCATTACAAATTTAAGTTCTAACAACCATCAAAAAGGGGAAGGATTCAGGACCAGTGCTGTAGGGCAGAAAATTTTACAAACCAGAAACATTTTTCAGAAAATTTTCCAATGTTTATTTTTCCATAGAATTGTTTCTCCCCCACATATGTAAATACAGTCTATCGATAATTTTCAGGGCTGTTCTGCTGCACATCAATCATGTTAGATGGGCTAAATGTGGGATATGAAGCATGGCCAAACCGTATTTCTTGTACATGGTCAAGGTTTGTACTTGGTATATTTGCCCATTTTTGCTAACGTTATTTAAATTTTGCTAACGTTATTTAAATCATGTATTTACATTTCAATTGGATTTTTTTCCCTAGAAAACCCAATTCACTGCACTGGACACAATTCTAAAGGATCTTTAAAACAAAGGGACAAAGCTTTGAGGCATGTGTGTAATTAAAATTGAAGTAGGAATTTAGCAGAATAACAAAGGACAGTGTAAAACATAGAAACATACTTACGTAGTCAGAAGGATATCAAACTTACAGGTAAAATCAAATCCAAATTTGTTTTTTGTGAGAAATGCCTTTTTTATGATATAACCTGAATCCAAATAGAAGTCTTAGAAAATTCTGGTGTTCCTTGACACAAGCTTACCCGTTTCTGGCTAGGCGAGTTATGGGAGCTCTAATTTACTTCGCTGCAACATACCTATGTGAGTCAGGGGTTTGAACACTTGCTGACATCAAAACTAGAAGGCCAAAGGAAATGAATGTCGAAGACAAGTACGCTGCCCTGTCAAAGGCTGCTCCACAACTTCAACTTCTTACTCAAGTCAAACAACAGCAGCTGCCTTCTCCTTCAAATTTCCTTCTGAGCGGGATTGAAGATTACTTTTTGCTTTACTTCTACAGCTGGTATTCACTATTTTTCAGGAAGAGTCCATAAGTAACATAACTTGTATGCAAAATTTTGTATGTTCATGTCCACGTGTATTTTTCTGGGGAGGGGGTTCATAGCATTCATCAGATTCTCAAGGGGTCTACGACACAGTATTATACTGTTATATTCCACGTATTATACAGTTTTAAGTACACTGTTCCCTAATTTTGTAATCCAGTTTTATTTAGTGTCGGTTGTATGTTTTACACTGTTTTTATTGCATTGTTTTAATTGTGTAATCTGCCTTGAGATCTATATTAAAAATTTGAGGGGGGGGGGGTAAGTAAAACCCTACATAGAGAGAGAGCCAGTTTGGTGTAGTGGTTAAGAGAGTGGGACTCTCATCTGGAGAGCCGGGTTTGATTCCCCACTCCGCCACTTGAAGCCAGCAGGGTGACCATGGGCTAGTCACAGTTCTCTGGAGCTCTCTCAGCCCCACCCACCTCACAGGGTGTTTTGTTATGGGGATAATAGTAACATACTTTGTAAACCACTCTGAGTGGGCACTAAGTTGTCCTGAAGGGCGGTATATAAATCAAAAATTATTATTAAATGTTGTTATTATATTCCTACATGTACACACAATTGTACTATGTGCAATTGAAGAGAGGTGTAAGGATGCCAGATAATTCTCAAAAGACTTCACTTCAGGAGTTAAAGTTCTTTATTGATAACATGCCAGTTTCATGCACTTACGCCATCCTTGCTAGGACTGGCAGCTACAGACAAGGAGATAAAGGTTCCCCGTGGATATTCCTAATCCCACTCCTTCTAAGAGTCCCTGAACTCTGCAAGCAGGAAAACAGGCTGTGGGATTCCTAGACTTCTCAAGGCCGGGCAGCTTCCCAGACTCGGGAGAGATTACAGCAGGAATCAACAACCACGTCCCGTTCTCAGTTTCCCACCCCAGTGACAGAATCACAGACGGAATCATTACAACAACATCGCTTCAGCGGCAAGAGTATTAAATATGGCAGGGGATCCCGAGCACCTGACAAGAGGTTTGAGGAGAAAAAGCAGGTAAGAAGAAAGCAAAGGATTAGATTACCAATCTTTGCATGATTCTGCACGAGGTTGCCATCTGAGGTGGTTTCCAGACATTATTGCGACTGATCGCCTTCAGACCCACATAAATTGATAGGTTTGGGGTTCCAGGAAGGGTGCTAGTCAAGGCCACCTGGGGGCCCAATAAAGGAAATTGTGGTAAATATCCAAGAAAATATTCACGAAAAAGTCCGGGGGAAAAACTCATGGCAGCTGCCAAGCAAGGGGCAGAGTGGCTGAGCAACAAAGCTCAGGAGACACATCAGAGTGCAGTCTTAAAATCAGATTACTGTGCATGGCTTGGAATTATGATAGCAACTTTTCATGTAGGGGTCAGAAAATAAACAAAGGTTTGAGCTTCCTTGGACAAAAAGAGGCAGGGGGAGCTTGGATAAAGTCAGAAACAAGGCTCCCCGCTGAAATGGAGGGCGTGGGGGGGGGGTTAAGGTAGGGAAAGGAGAGGAGGAAGGGAAAGGGCATAGAAGGTATCAGTTTGCGAAGTAAAATTAATTAAGTTGGATACTGAAGTCACAGGATGTCCTTTTGTTAAACAAAAGCTAAGGGAAGACACAGTATTGTGACAAAAAACACCCTGATTAGGTGTAGACACTTCGAGCCAAGCTACAAGTGACGAATGACACTTGAACGGCAAGTGAACAGACTCAGTGTATTCCTCCCTGTTCACTTGCACTCCACTTGCACTCCACTTGATCACAGACACACCCCTCCACAGTTTCACTGCCACAGTGGTGACTTAACCTACCCCCTGCCTGCTCAGCAACAGCAACAAACTGACAATAAGAGGAAAAACTCCACCCGAGACCAAGACTATTAACACAATGTGTCTTTCACAAATTTATATAATTCAAAGTGCAAGTGCTATGGGTGCATATTCAAGTGGAATATGATTATCATAAACGCATTACAAGCTTATTATCGTAACGACTAGAAGATGGTGCTGTGCCAATCATATATATTTCTTTTTTTCTTTTTTCACAGGGTTTATCAGTCAGCTTCCAGCAAACCACAGGAAACCAGCAGTGATGGCCTTGGTGTATATGTAAGCTGTAGTCCAATCCTGAAAATTGGCCAACGGGCTTACTAGCTAATTATTCCACCTGTTTGGGGGGTCTTCTTCATGCGACATATATTTAAATTCTAAAATGCACGATTCAAGAAATCATATGGATATTGGGCATGGATTATTGTATGAATATGGTGACAGCAGCAAGAGTACTATACACAACAAATTGAAAAACAGACATATGTCCTAATGTATCAGAGTGGATAGATAAGATTTATGAATATGCATCAATGGCCAAATTAACTACTTATCTACATAATAGACCAACAGCCGAATTTTGGGGGAAATGGAAGGATTTCTTTGACTACTTTGGCAGACATTAACATTAATTAAAGTAACAGTATAAAGTTAAGATAAAAAATGGGGAAATGATCAATCAAAAAGTTGATATTATAGTGTGTACAAGTATAAATAACCAATGAGGCTTTGCTCTTTGTTTTGACGCCAACTTTAATTAAGTTTTCAAAGCCTATGTAATAGTAAGGCCAAGAACGGGAGCCTTTACATGATTAAAACCAGGGGGAAGAATTCATGCAAGTAGAGGGGAACGGGATGGAGCGAGGGAGTATGCAATCCCATGGCATGCTTCCATAACCATGATTAAGAGACAGTGGCTAGTTACTGTGGCTCAGGCCTTAAACTTTAAAGGAAGTTGTTATTTAAAAGCCGAAAAGACAACATTCTTTTCAAGGCAAAGCACTGAAATTATTTCATCTTCAGAGTAAGTTAATAGAACGTATTTTCCAGTAAGTATATATCGGGCTTTTTTTCTGGGAAAAGAGGTGGTGGAACTCAGTGGGTTGCCAGCACAGGGGGCAACTCCTGGCAGGAGGTAGTGCCCCTGGTACCACATGCGCATGTGCAAAGTATATGCACATTCCCAGGACCGCACAATGACATCACTTTGGGTCAGCTGGAACAAAGGGGGATTTTTTAAAAAGTTTAAATCACCCTCGGTGAAAATGGTCACATGGCCGGTGGCCCTGCCCCCTGATCTGCCAGCAGCGCGGAGGGTATCTAAACTACCCTCTGTTTGGAGATCAGGGGGCGGGGCCACCAGCCATGTGACCATTTTCAAGAGGTGCCGGAACTCCGTTCCACCGCATCCCACCTGAAAAAAAGCCCTGAGTATAAATATATATATATATATATACACACACCAGTGCCAAATCAATAGTGCCAAATCAATCGTTATTTACTGATCTTTATTCAAAGTCCTGCTCGTGAAAAGGTTTCCCTTCTCATAAGAGGGCAAGCAGTCATGAATACTGGGACTCTTGATACTCTTTCAGTTATACCTGCAGCTTAGAATAGCATCAAATTATACCCTAGGGATCCTTAGGCATAAGGTTAGGATCTAGCAGCCTCCAGGATTTCTGAAATGCTGCTCAGGTAAGCCTTACCCTCACATATCTACAGCTCCTAATGAAAGTGCTTTCAGCCAACACCATCCACAAGTATTTTACATGTACATTAAGACTCCCAGCCCCCCCCCCACACACACTCATACCACAAGCGGCATTATCTGCTGAAGGTCCTTGAAGCGTGACCTAGACACTGAAATAATTTCAAAGGCAGGAAAAACCGCTGCCTTCTCTGTAGTGTCCAATACCTTTGAAGTATCTAAGGCAGCTGCTCCTGGCAGATAGGAACTCTGTGTTTCTTTAATAAATAAATAAATACACATACCACACACACTTTGTTCTACTTGCAGCTGGTAGATTTGAAATTCCAAATAAAATCTTTTTAAAAAAAATAACAGATCTTTTCTATTAAAAGGACCCTTCGTGGATACTTCAAAAGAAAACAAGTCTGCAGAAGCTGAATGCAAGTGTAAGCTGTGCAGCTGGTACCAACCAGGGCCTTGTTTCTAGCCTATTAACAGATTTGTACTATAATGGAAAACTATGTAGATCTCTATGTAGATGTGAAAAAGAAGTAAAGGAATGATATATTGTAGATCAGTGCAGACAAAAAAAATTTCTGATTTTCGTTAAAACATCCAGGAGCAATCCTACAACTTCCCATGATGTCACTTCCGGTTTTCACCGTGAGATCAGCATGATGCCACTGTGAGCCCGCTTCCTCTCACCAGTGCTTACAGCACCAGGAGGCAACAAACTGGGCTCCCAGGTCTCTTGCATCGCAATGGAGATCCCCGTACCAGATTACGGGAATAATGAAGGAATCGCCTGTTTTTTAGACCCAAGCTTCCATTTTGAAAAGGCCTTCAAGTCGGCTTTCAACACTAATTTATGAAGGGTTTCTTACTGTAAAGTCATAATCACTATGGAATTTTCTTATTTTAAATGTGCTTCCTCCAAATAGGCAGGAAGGCATTTCAGAACTATCAGGCTGACCCCTCCTCACCTAGTTAGGAGGCAGGTCCAGTTTTTTAATTGTCTTCTTCACTTATTCACACAAGTTCACTCATGTTTATTGTCTTAGCCATAGGCCATAACAATTCAAACAGTAAAAAAAAAAGAGCACAGCCATATCACAATTGAATAAAACGGGCAATAAAATTAGTGACTTACAGTGAGTCCCAAGCTCAGTCTAATCTTCCTTGCCGCTAACGCAAATAAAGCCACTCTGTTGGAAACATAGGGATCTACGTCCGAAAGTAAAAATATAAGCAAGTCCAGTTCAGAGATACCGTGACACCATGGAATAATAGGAATAAAAAACCTTTGTCTGGGAGCTTCGTGCCATGGGCACCTCGGAATGTAGCGTACCACATCATCCACTTCTCCCATGTCACAGAGGCAAAACCTAGAGGGGGCAGGGATACCAAGAAAACGGCCAGTACAGATCATTGAGGGCGTAGATTGGCATCTTAAAGAAGTGAAAGCCGTTCTTAATTCCAGGGTGACTGATTTCTCCAGATAGGAGGACCTACAGTGATCACTTTTAAAGTACTTAAATAAGGGTGCCGTAAGACCCATCCCTTCAATTCTCGTACTTGGTTTTTACTACTCAGTAGGTCATCAGGGATTAATTGTCTTCTTAGGTGGAGGGATTCCATTCTACCCCCAGAACTGACTGGTATAGCAGGAAACCCACGAGCATATAGGTCCAGAAAATCAGCAGCAAGAGAGGAAAACTCCCTGCCTATACTTCTGAAAACCAACTGATCAATGTTTTCCACAGGAATAAAACAAAAGGCAAATAGATAAGGGTCACATTCCCAGAGGTTCTTACTTACCTACATGCAACTAATATCCATAAGGATGGCAACATATTCATCTGAAGTCAAGTGGTAGATTGAATGCCTTTCTACAAAGAAAGCAGGGCCTTCAGGACATGCCCTGCCAAAGTACTGCTTCCATAAGAGGAGCTTCAGGTGAAGTCAGGAGGCCCTAACATGGTAAAACCTTTTCTCTGCTGAAAGCTGTGCTTCTTAGAGCTTCCTAGGATCCAGGGCCCTAAAGCAACCAGAGGTACAGAGAAACTCCATCTTGTATCAAACCAATTAACCATGGCCTATGAGCAGTCAACTGCTCCTCCTGATAAGAAAGTCAATTTCTCATGGAACAGCTGTCGCTCACCCCAAATATTTTATTTATTTTTATTTTATTTGGATTTCTATTCCGCCCTCCCCACAAAGGGCTCAGGGCGGATTACAACATATTAAAACACATCAATTTATACAGTTAAAAACCACAAACAGATTAATAAAAAACATAGTATATTATAACATATTTCAAATATAAAAATATAAATATATATATTCAGATATATATTTAGATATATATTTATCTAGGTCTTTGTTTTTGGATGAATGTTATCCCCTCACACATCCAGGCCGAAGTGTGCCTCTTGTCGAGGTATACCTCTTGCCTAAAATTAAATGATATAATAATAGAAAGCTTATTAGATGCCTAGGATCTCAAGAGCGCGCACATACTCTAATCAGGGCTGACTAGAGTAACCTGGAACAGCAGGGCTGACCCTGGCTTTGCCATGGTGAGGGATGTGCCCAGTCAGCCTGACCTTGATGCATGGCCTAGTCTGGCTTCACTGGGGCATCAGTTATATGGCCAGCCTCACCAGGCCTTGCCAAGGAACCCATGCCTGGGAGCTTTGCTCATGGCTGGAGGGACATGCTCTCCCTCCCTCCTTCAGGGGGCGAGGCAAGGGGGGGGTCTTGTCCCAGAGCTGTTTTCCCCTTCCCAATCAGCCCCTGTTCCACTAGTTCAGCCATGGTCCTTTTTGACGTTCAGAGTGCCATTTAGGAAACATGCTTTCAAAGCCAAGGTGATTTGGTGCTTTGGACACCAATTCCTCTGCTTCAAGAATGAGATCAGTGTTTCTATGCACCTTCTTTTTGTCTCTTATCTATCAACATTGGCTCCAAGTGTTCTCCCAAATAACTTTTTTGCCTGAGACCCCTGATAAATGTTTCTGTTTTGGAGCCATATATTACATCTGCTCATCATGTTAGCTACCATGCTTCTGGTATCTGGCTGTGTAGCACCCACAAAGGAATCTGTCAGGTAAGCGACTGATACTGAAATGTCTTTAGCTCATACTGGACAGACTTGGGCACTTTGGGGTTTGATGAGGAAAACGACTCTGGTAAACATCGAATTAGAAGTTGAGGCAATAGAATGAGGTTGCTGTTGCATCAAAATGCTAGTTCCGGGCTGTTTCTACTGTTTTGTTGCATGAGCCCTTGTTTCCCACCCCCCTCTTCACCCTCCAACAGGAGGAGGAATGTAAAATAAAGCCACTACCCCGAAATCTATTGAGGTGACCTTTAAGAGACCTCACTCAAATGAGTCATCTTTCTTCGGCCCAGCTTAGGCCATTCTGTTTTCACTATCCTGTTGAATGATTGCGGAAAAGAAACTGTGGTTTCATTCATCCGTGGGGGATACACTAACCTCAATTTATAAGCGGAGGAACTGGTATCTCCTCTTGCCAACCTTTCTCCTCTGATAACTGCAGGGAGCAGAACACTGTGGCAAGCAACCAGAGGAACCCTTGGAAAAGGGGCCCTGCATCCATGTTTGGCTGCTCCTGTTGCCTTGCATCATGTTGTTTGTGGGTAGCTCCATATCTTCCTATCTGGGGATGGAGAAACCCTAAATATCCTTGTTCTGACAACGGAGATCTTAACTTTTAGATTACTAGGCTACAAGATAGCTAAGAGTATTAGACTCCTGGACATCGGAGCAGTCAGAGGATGCTACTGAATTACCTTGCATTGTTCATGAGTGCAGTACATTTTACGGAGGTTGAAATGAGATCTACTTGGTGAGGGTTTCCTAAAACAGGGTTAACATACCTGTAACTTATGTTCATCGAGTTCTTCTGTGCTGACACACATGGGGACTGCGCAGGCGCAGGCCAGCCGCCGGAGAATTTTCTAGAGCTTCCATGGCTCCGAAGGGGCCGTTTGTCGCGCGCCTCAGCGACCGTTTTCCCGCCCAAACGGTCACGTGATCCTCCAGCGACCAACGGCCCCTTCCCTCAGTTCTCCCTTGCCGCCGCTTGACCAACACACTTCAGCCATAACACCTTAAAAACACCAATATCCGTTACAGCCATCACAGTATTGTGCATTGGAGTTCACAGCGGGGTAGGAGGGAGGGTTGTGTGTCAGCACAGAAGAACTCGATGAACATAAGTTACAGGTATGTTAACCCTGTTTTCATCTTCGTTCTTCTGTGCCTCCACACATGGGAGTGTACCAAGCTTCACACAATAAGGAAGGCGGGGGTGAAGTCCAACACAATTTTATTGAACAAACAAGAACAACAACAAATAGATATGCATATACACATCTTTGTAAAAAAACTGTGTAAGGACACATAAATACTCAATATTTACATATATACACCCCAAGGTACATATATACACTTTTTCACTCAAGGGTACCCAGCAGGTACACCAAGAAAGCCATCCCAAAACTCCCTCAGGAAAAAAGGGAGTGTAAGACAGCCTTGGCCACAGATACATCTTGCTCCGCATTGACATCAACGGCGTAATGCCTGACAAAGGTGTCTGCAGAGGACCATGTGGCGGCTTTACAAATGTTAACCAGGGGCACCCCCCTGAGGAGTGCCGAAGAGGATGCTTGGGACCGCGTGGAGTGGGCTCTGACATGAAGCGGGCAAGCCACCCCTGCCAGGGAATAGGCCTTGCTAATGGCCGCCACAATCCACCTAGACAGGGTCTGTGAGGAAGCCCTGTTACCCTTGTCCTTGGCCCCAAAACATACAAACAGGTGAGGACAGGTGTGGAATTCCTTTGTCCTATCCAGGTAATAGGCTAGGGCCCTCTTCAAGTCTAGGGAATGAAGGGCCTTTTCCCCCTTAGAGGAAGGTTGAGGAAAGAATGCAGGCAGTGAGATATCCTGCGAGAGGTGGAAGGCGGACACCACCTTGGGCAGGAACCCGAGGCAGGGACGCAGGACCACCTTGTTGGGATGAAACACAAGAAAGGGAGGGTCAGACCGCAGCGCAGACAGCTCACTGACCCTTCTGGCCGATGTGACGGCCACCAAGAACACCACCTTATAGGATAGCATATCCAAGGGGCAGGTAGCCATTGGTTCAAATGGAGGCAACATGAGACGTGAGAGCACCAAGGACAGTGACCACTGAGGCACTGGCGCCGACACAGGTGGGTAAAGATTGTACATGCCCTTTAGGAACTGGCGGGATTGTGGGTGAGAAAACACCGTAGCACCCTCAACTCGGGTGTGAGCAGCTGATATCGCTGCCAGGTGGACCTTGAGGGAGGAAACCTTCAAGCCCAGGCCACGCAATTGGCACAAATACTCGAACACAACCCCCAAGGGACTGCTGTCAGGCACCACTCCTCTGGCAAGTGCCCAGAGCTCAAACCTGCGCCACTTGGCCGCATAAGCGCGCCTAGTGGATGGCCGACGAGCATTCAGGAGGACCCTCTGTACCTCGTCAGTAAAGCCTATCGGGGAGGAACGATCCGCCAAGCCGTTAGGTGCAGCTTCCTGGGATCGTGGTGGACTAGGCTCCCGTTTAGGAGAAGGTCTTGCCGAGGGGGCAGACTCACATACGTCCGTTGGGACATCCGCAGGAGCTTCGGGAACCAAACCTGCCGTGGCCAGAAGGGGGCCACCAGGATGCAGTCCGTCCCGTCCTCCTCTATCTTGCACAGGACCCTGGGAATCAAGGGGAATGGAGGAAACATGTAGTGCAAGCCCTGCGTCCACGTAAACTGGAAGGCATCCCCAATAGAGAGGGGGTCGCTCCCTGCCCTGGAACAGAACGTGTGGGCCTTGGTGGTCGCCGCAGTGGCGAACACGTCTATCACTGGATGACCCCACATCCGGAAGATCGGCCCAACGCACTCTACGTTCAGTTCCCACTCGTGGTCCAGTAAAGGGACCCTGCTGAGGGCATCTGCCCGGGCATTGTCTGACCCAGCCACGTGTATAGCACGGAGCGACACGCCGTTCTTGATAGCCCACTGCCAAGTGAGTGTGGCTTCCCGGCACAGGGCCATGGACACTGTGCCCCCCTGCTGATTCACGTAGTACATGGCAGTCGTGTTGTCCGTCTGCACCAACACCTGACGATTTCTCAGCAGTGCTGTAAGAGACACAAGTGCGAAACGAATGGCCCTTAGTTCAAGCACATTGATATGGAGGGTCTTTTCCCTCTCAGACCAGACATCCTGCACAGACACATCACCACAGTAAGCCCCCCATCCCAACAGAGAGGCATCAGTGGTAACCGTGATGTCATGGTGCTGATACCCAAAAGGGGTCCCTCTAAACAAGTTGTCATCAGACAGCCACCAGTCCAAGGAGGAGAGGATGACCCTCGGGATAGAGAATTTGAGGGACGGAGGGTGCAGCAGAGCATCGTACCTCCGCACAAACCAGTTCTGGAGAGGGCGCATACGCAGCCTAGCGAAAGGCACCACAGAGGTGGTCGCTGCCATATGCCCTAGTAAGCACTGGATAGTGCGCACAGACTGGAATCGGTTCCTTTTAAACATGGACACCAGACCCTTTAGGGACCGAGCCCTCTCCAAGGGAAGCAGAGCCTTACCCTCCACAGAGTCTAACATTGCACCAATGTAGGACACTTTGCATCTGGGCACCAGCTTGGATTTCTCCAAGTTCACCAGGAGCCCCAGGCGTTGGCAAGTGCTAAGTACCAAGCCAATGTGCTGCACTAGCCTAGACTCCGATTCAGCCACGGTGAGCCAGTCATCGAGGTACGGAAAGATGGTACAGCCTTCTTCCCGTAGGAAGGAAAGCACAGGGGCCACACATTTAGTGAACACTCGTGGGGCAGTGGACAGGCCAAAGGGGAGCACCTTATACCGGAAAACCCTTTGCCGGTAAACAAAGCTCAGGTATTTCCTGTGCTCCTTCCGTATGCCCACGTGAAAGTATGCGTCTTTTAAGTCAAGAACCGCAAACCAATCCCCCTGTTTCAGCAAGGCG